>NW_020674005.1:0-794 GCF_002925995.2 Terrapene triunguis | reverse complement strand
GCAAAAAAAAATGGAGGTGGAGGGAAAAAAAAAAAAGGCAGTTTCGCAGGGTCCGGGGGCATTAGCTGCCTTCCCCGCGGAGCTTCTGGCCCCCCGGCGCACTGGAGCGCAGCCGAGCGGGAGAGGTGCGGGGCTCCCTGGCAGCGGCGGGGAAGTTTATCGGTTTGGGGGACCCTGACTGGCTCCTCGCACCTGTACGCCGGCCACCCCGCCTGGGACAAGTCTCGCCCCGGCAGCCCCTCTCCGCCGCGTGTCTCTGATGGGCGGCCCACACCCCCGGGCCGTGCCGTCCACCCGGGCCCTGCCCACTCCGCGCTGCCCCCGGACCGACCGTGCTGCCCCGTGGGCTGCAGGGCTGGAGCAGCCGCCGCACTGCACTGCAGCGCTCCCAGTCCCGGCCGGCCATGGCCCGTGTGCCCAGGCTGCTGCACAGGGGCATCTCCTCCCCAGGCCTGGCTCGGGATCCAATGGGGCAGTGAGGGGGCGGGGCTGGGGGCAGGGATTTGGGGAGGGATCCAATGGGGGAAGGAGGAGGCGGAGTGGGGCGGGGGGGGTGAGAGCCCCTCCGGGCTCCGCCTGTGCGCCGGAGCAGAGGGCAAAATTGTTTGTTTGTCCAGTGTCCCGACCGAACATCGTTCGGGACGCGGGACAAACAAGCAAATATCAGGACAGTCCCAATAAAATCGGGACGTCTGGTCATCCTAGCGCCGCGTCCAGGAGCAGCCCTGGACAGCGCTGCAGCGGCGCTGCTCCAGCAAGGCCTGAGCTCCTCCCGCTCAGAGCCGTGTGGTAAG
>NW_020674004.1:798-1784 GCF_002925995.2 Terrapene triunguis | reverse complement strand
CCCCCCCCCTCGCCTCCGGAGGGAGAAGCACCGGCCCCCCCAGCATCAACACCGTCTGGGGGCCCCTGCCTGCTTGCTTGCCTGCCCTGCTTGGCCGGACGCCTGCCGCCCGCTGCTGTCAGCGTGGGAGCTGCTTTCGCCGTCGTGGAGTCCGGAGACCTGTGTTCCTGATTCGAGAGACTGTGGAGGGGTTTGTGTGTTTTGTTTTGAGTGACTTTGCCAACTTTGCTCCTGGGGTGGTGTGGTGCCTCCGGTCGCGTTCGGAGGGTGGACGGTACTGAGCCTCTCGCCCGTAATTCCTCGGAGTGGGTGCCATCGCGTACGGAGAAGCCCTGGGGTCGACGTGGAGTCCTTTTGTCCCGTCCCCCGACGCAAAGCGTCTGGAGTGTAGACGGTGCCGGTCCTCTCGTTTGTAATTCCCCGGAGTGGAAACCATCGCGTGCGAGGAAGCTCTGAGGTCGACGTGGGATTCTCCTGTCCCGTCCCCTGAAACGGACTGTTGAGGAGGGCACGGGGGGGGGTGCGGTGCCCCCCCCCCTTCGACCATCTGCCCCCACCACCACCACCACCCCCACCGCCGACAGCCCCTCCACCGCCCCGCGTGTCATCTGGACCTGTTTTTCGCCCCTCGGCGAGACTGTTTGCTCCCCCCGCTCTTTTCCACCGTCCGGGACTGTTTTGTCTGCTGCAGCGGGCGGCAGAGCCTACGCTTCACGAGCGCTGTGGGTGATTTCCCCCCCCCCTCCTGCGTTTAGCTGGTGGGGTCCCCTCATTGTACCCCCCCCCGGTATTCGTTGGCCCTATCCTACCCCGCCCCCCTCCCTTTTAGATTTTTTCGGTTTGTCCCTTCCCCCTCCTTCTTCCCCCTTACCCCCCCCTTATCGGCTTCAGACCTGCTGGCTGCGTTCCCAGCCCAACTTTGGCCTTGAATCGCAGCTGGCAAGCATACTTAGCCAGGCCTTCTCATTCCACCCTCCTCTTTTCCC
>NW_020674004.1:0-698 GCF_002925995.2 Terrapene triunguis | reverse complement strand
CCCCCCCCCCCCCCCCCGTTGGCACCCTCCTCCTCAGCCTGCAGCCTAGTGGGGAGGAGTGGTTGCCTTTTCCTTGCTTCCCCGTCCCCTACCCCAGGGGTGCCCTCCTCCCCTTTCTGTAGTCTCATAGGGGGGAGTGGTTACCCCCCTCTCATTCTTTCCCATTTTCCCTGCTGGTTGCAATGGCGGGGGACTCTGCTCCTGCTCCTACCCCCGTCACTGACCCTGCTCCCGCCATTGCCCATGCTCTTGCCCCTGCCCCACTTTCTTCTTCTGCCCTGTTGCCCCCGCCCGCCTCAGTGGCCGGCCCCTTGGCTGGCCCTGCCCTGGACACCGCCGCTGCCACGGCTGCCCCTTCCACCAGCAGGAAGGGCCAAGGGAGAAAGAAAGGCAAAGGCCCCGCCCGTGGAACCAAGCCTCCTGCGGGCGGGGCCGCAATCCCCGCCGCGGCCCCGACTCCGGCCGCGGCCCCTCCCTCTCCTGCTGTCCCTTCCACCAGCTCTGGAGGCGCTCCATCTCGGACCCCCAGAGCGTACGCCCAGGTGGCTGCCGCCACCCTGCGCACCACCACGCCATCCGCCCCGACCGCCGCCTCTGGACCCATCCCCGGTGGCCTGGGCCCCTTCCCCTCGCTAACTAGGAGGCATGGCGTCCGTTGCCACCTGGTGCCTGCCTCGCCCCACATCGAGACCTACGTG
>NW_020674003.1:1802-2505 GCF_002925995.2 Terrapene triunguis | reverse complement strand
GTGTCAGACCTGAGTGGAGCTAATCCCAGACATAGCCACAAAGAGACGCCCAGTGGTGAGTAGTCCCCCTGACAGATGGGTTTCCCTCTTGTGTTACAAGAGAAGAAGTGACCCCACCCAACTCACATGCTCTCAGAAAGCCAGGAAGCTCCTGGGACCCAGCCTGGTCTCAGTTTCTCTCCATGACTCTGTTTTCCTCTCCCAGGGAAAAATGGGGGTTTTGAATGCTCCCACCCTCCCTGCATGTCTGTTCCCAATTACCACATTGCTCATGGTGTCTTTCAGATAGTACACAGCTGTGAATTCTTCCTTCTGTCTCAGTCTACTTTTTCCCAGTTGGCCAGCGCATTTGGCCAGGCCATGTATGCCCGCCAGCTTGAATGCCCCATTGTTTGGCTGCTTGGACCCATTCATCTTTAATGCCCTGCAATGATTGGTTTTGTGACTGTCTGTAGCCTGTGGGTGAGGATGTTGGAACTGTCTGGAACAACCTTAGCACATAAATCACATTTTGTAATACCGATTAATAACTATTACACACACACCAACATTCATGACAGCTAGAATATGGGGGATTTTCTGTGGAAAAGTTAAATTTTTCATCAAGAAACTAAAGACAATAATACTTTTTTTTTTCCGTTTTGGACAAGCAAAAGCCAAAAATATTTGGTTTTCAGATGAATATTTTTGGCTTTTGCTTGTC
>NW_020674003.1:0-1702 GCF_002925995.2 Terrapene triunguis | reverse complement strand
TTGGATAAAAACTGCTGAAAACCAAACTTTTTTATTGAAAACAAAAATAATAAATTGATATCTGGGTTTTTAAATGTTCAGTCAAAAAATATCTTTGTGTGTGTTTACAACAGACCTGCTGGCTGATTTACACATTTCTCTGGAAGATCTTAAGCCAGGAGGCAGACCTATTTGTTTTCTGCTGGGAACCGGATTATAAGAATCCACACCTCTGTTGCAAAGGACTGGAAGCAGGACTCAGCAATGGACATATTTTATTTTGTTTTAACTTTTGAACAGGGTTGAGATGAGCCAGATATTTTCATTAGACTGCGTAGCTTGGGTTAGCAGAATACAACCTGTCGAGGAACTGGAACCCTTAGGGTTTGGCTACACTTGCAAGTTACAGCGCATTAAAGCAACCCCGGGCACTCTAACTCCTGATGTGTCCACAATGGCAAGGCACGTAGAGCGTCCTGACTCTCCAGCTGGAACGCTCCTGGTAATCCACCTCCACGAGAAGCATAAAACTTGCTGCACCCCGGCTGAAACGAGGTGTGAACGAGGTGTTGCATTACTGCACTGTGATTGGCCCCCAGAAACGTCCCATAATCCCCTGAAGTCAAGTGGCCACTCTTCTCATTGTTTTGTTATCGGCTGCAGGAATGAGGATATCCCCTTTCAAAGCTCCGTTTCTGACAGTCGGCTGGTTATCTGCTCCGAGACAAAGCAACCATGACTGTGAAATGCTGCTTGCTGTGACTGTGTGAGAGAGAGAGGTGGGGGTGAGGGGAGGCTGCTGCTGTCTGAATTTACAAGACAGCATGCTGACACGCTCTCAGCACTCCAAAATACCTACACACAACACACTCCCTGTCACACTCCGCCCCACCCTAGCATTTACCCCAGGGAACCATTTATGTCCTTGGTCCTCAATAATTGTGGAACCACAGACTAGAACAAGGCAGCCAGCAGGGCCGGATACAATGAGGCTATTGAGCTGGGCCCCATGTGGGTGTACATCATGGGGCTCATAAGTGTGGGGCACAAACTGGGATGTTGGGGTCAAGATTCAGTCGTGGCTCAAAGTCCCATCTTCCTCACAGTTCAAGAGAGGGATAATGGAGTCCTGGGTTCTAGGTCCATAACCTGTCCCCATGCAAGAGAAGACCAATTTCTAAGCTCTTCCCCATTGACAATTCTGTTGCTCCACAGTTCCCACCACTGCAATGACTGAAAGGGGCCATAGACAGACAAAACCTTCATTGCAAATGAAACCCAGTTGCCAGTGTGTGTAGAGCATCCCCCTCTGAGCTCCATCCATGGAGGATATGAACCTGGTACAGGGAGTACTAAAGGGCATTGTCCCTTTAGCTTAAGCTAGAGCAGCTCATGTGTTTACATCTGGAGGTTTCCTGTTACAGTCCTTGGTATGTCAACCAAGATGGTGGCCGTCAAATAAGGATACTCAGGAGAGGGTGGAGATAGTTTCTGAGAAGGGAAGGATTTTCTCTCCAACTCTAAATAATACATCTAACTGATGTGAGTGAGGAGAAAGATCTGTGTGGTTATACCTGCGTTTGACACCCTTTTCCTTTATAAAGAGGCGGATGCAGATCGGGATCCCAGGTTGACCACAGCTGTGTGTCAGTAAGGCACAGGGGCAGAGGCAGTCCCTCAGGTGGGCCAGGCTCAGGCCATGTCGGCTTTATAGGTCATACTT
>NW_020674002.1:363-1750 GCF_002925995.2 Terrapene triunguis | reverse complement strand
AGGATTACTTGTTGCTTTGTATGTTGGCTCTCTCTGTCTGCCTGTCTGCCAAAACTACATTTGGATAAAACAAGAAGTGCAGTTTGTGGAAAGGTGCCAGACAAGGAAGGAACAGACTCATTTATCTCGGTGAGTGGGGTTAACAAGAAACAGGATCCTTTCAGAGAGAAAGTGACTCTAGAGATATTAGTACAACTGCTAGAGCTGGCTACGTATAAAATACACGGGTGGGATGTTTAATGAGCAGAGACAGGGTGAGGTTTTGGATCCAGGTCAGGATTAGGCTAGTACACCTCTACCCCAATATAACGCGACCCGATATAACACAAATTCGGATATAACGTGGTAAAGCAGTGCTCCGGGGGGGCGGGGCTGCGCACTCAGGTGGATCAAAGCAAGTTCGATATAACGCGGTTTCACCTATAACGCGGTAAGATTTTTTGGCTCCTGAGAACAGTGTTCTATCGAGGTGTAGTTGAATTCCAAGCCAGAGGGGAACTGAGGTTTGGGATAGATGGGACAGCATCTATCTCTCATAGCTGTTGGTGCGAATGGGTGGAAGTCATGCAAGACTAGCTGAATAGCTCCAAAGGGGAGGGTTTGTTATGCAAGAGGCATGGTAATTCAACATGTTAATCAAGTCTCTTGTTTTTATCTGTCCTCCACCCCTGCATGAGGAAGATGGCTATTTGTGAGAACCCTTTTACAGTAAGGGAAGTGTTATCTAATCATTGTGTGGGACTGGGTGAGTCAAGAGTTCTGGCTTTTACTCCTTATGCTGTGCTGAGCCCCACAGCTCCAGATGAAGCACATGGATCTCCAGCATGTCTGAGAATAAGGCCTCAGTTTCCCTGTCTGTAAACAAGGTAATACCTGGTTAATAAAGTGCTTTGGAATCTGCAGATTGGAAAGTCTGGTCTTGTAAGAGGATGGCCTTATGGCTGGTTCACTGGACTGGTACTCAGAAGACCTGGGTTCAAGTCCCTGGTCTGTCACAGACTCCCTGCATGACCTGGGGCAAGTCACTTAATCTCTGTGCCGCGGTTTCCCATGGTAAAGTGCGGATGATGATGCTTCTTTTCTCCCATACTTTTTATCTGGTCTGTTTAGATAGTAAGCTCTTTAGGACACAAACTGTCTCTTACACTATATGTGCAGCCCCTAGCACAATCAAGCTCCATCTCGCCTCTCAGTGCTAATGTAATACACATCATAATAAGGGTGTGTGTTTGACTTTCAGTGGGATTCAGGTGCCTCATTTCCTTGGGCTCCTTTGACAATCCCAGGCAGCACCTAGCACAACACAGCCCCAATCTCTGTTGGGGTTGCTATATGCTACTACACGGGTCGGCAACGTTTGGCACGCGGCTCGCCAGGGTAAGCACCC
>NW_020674002.1:0-263 GCF_002925995.2 Terrapene triunguis | reverse complement strand
AAGGCCTCAGTTTCCCTGTCTGTAAACAAGGTAATACCTGGTTAATATAGTGCTTTGGAATCTGCAGATTGGGAAGTCTGGTCTTGTAAGAGGATGGCCTTATGGCTGGTGCACTGGACTGGTACTCAGAAGACCTGGGTTCAAGTCCCTGGTCTGCCACAGACTCCCTGCATGACCTGGGGCAAGTCACTTAATCTCCGTGCCTCAGTTTTCCATTGGTAAAGTGCGGATGATGATGCTTCTTTTCTCCCATACTTTTTATC
>NW_020674001.1:454-1679 GCF_002925995.2 Terrapene triunguis | reverse complement strand
GGGGGGGGGCAAGTGGGGCAATTTGCCCCGGGCCCCACAGGGGCCCCCACGAGAGTTTTTCGGGGCCCCTGGAGCAGGGTTCTTCACTTGCTCCAGGGGCCCCGGAAAACTCTCGCGGGGCCCGGGCCCCCGGAGCTTCTTCCGCTCCGGACTTCGGCAGCAAGTCGCCGGTGGGGGGTCCCTCTGCTTCGGGACCTGCCGCCGAAGTGCCCCGAAGACCCGCGGCAGGGGTCCTTCCGCCCTGGGACCCGCCGAAGTGCCGGATCTTCAGCGGTGGGGGCCCCCCGCCGCCGAAGACCCCCAGAATCCTCTGGGCGGCCCTGGCCTCAAAGCTCCTTCTTTTAACTTTGGGCAAATAAAACTTTTGAAACATGATGCAGTTAAAAAGCTGCTTACTGAAGGGGGAAAAGACAGATTATAACAAGAAGCAACGGAAGTGAGATTAGCTTGAGAGGCGCATTTGTGCATAAACAGAAATGACACAGGAAACCAGGAAGTGTGAGCTATGATGAGAAGCAGAGATGTATTTTTATTTTCTTCATATACAATGTTATTTCACCACTTCCTGTGTTAAAATAATTGCATCTTTGGCAATAGATACGAGAAACTATTTTACACATGGTTGTTCATCATGTCTGGAAAAGTGAACGTTATCAGCTAGAGAATCTCAGATCAATTGACTTGGTCAGAAAGCCCACTGTGAGCTGAATAAGCTAGGGTTACCATTCGTCCGGATTTACCCGGACATGTCCTGCTTTTTGTGTTAAAAATAGCGTCCGGGGGGGAATTTGTAAATCACTAAAAATGTCCGGGATTTCCCCCCCATGCAGAGCGAGGTGCGGCTGGGAGGGCTGCAGGAAAGTCAGCCGCTCGCATGGGGCTCTGGCAGCCAGAGCCCTTCCCCCGCAGCTTGCCGGGCTGGACTCCGGAGCAGCTGTAGAGCTCCTCCTCCCCCGCATTCTGAGCCGGCCGACCTGCCGGGCCGTTTGCATCGGGCCTCAGCAGCTCCTCCTCCCCTGCTGCCCAGCGCCCCGCTCCGGCAGCACTGTGCGGGGGCAGGGACCGGGTTGTGTGTTGCGCTGGGGAGCGCAGCCACGTGTCCGGCTCCGCACAGAGCCCAACACCATGTTCTGAGTGGCAGGGTAAGGGGGCCAGGGGGCAGGAGAAGGGGCAAGGAGATTTTGGAGGGGGCAGTCAAGAGACGGGGGGGGGTTGGGAATTCGGG
>NW_020674001.1:0-354 GCF_002925995.2 Terrapene triunguis | reverse complement strand
GGGGGGGGGCTTTTTGGAGGGGTGGAGAAGGTTTTGGGCAGAGTACAGGTAGTGGGTAGGGTCCTGGGGGGCAGTTAGGGTGGGGGGTCTTAGGAGGGGGCAGTTAGGGGACAAGGAACAGGGAGGCTTACAATGTTCAACAGGCTTGAACATTAACTTATTTAGTGTTATTTAATATCTGTCCTTCAATAGAATGGTTTTAATTATATAATAAATACTTATTAATGGATGAAATTCCAATTTAAATTATTAGTTTATTATTTTTTTTTTAACTACTGGATGTGGATGCGGACTGGCCGCGTATAATAACCAGGAAAGGGCAGGTAGTCACGCCTGTACATAAATAGGGGGTGG
>NW_020674000.1:1125-2214 GCF_002925995.2 Terrapene triunguis | reverse complement strand
CCCTTCAGCCTCACCCCTGCCACACACCGTCCAGGTGCAGAAGGAATTTTGTAATGTGCACCAATATGCAGGTGATGTGTCACACCTCACCTCCATATTGGTGCACACAACAGAATTCATTCCGCACATGGGGACCCAAAAAATTAGAGGAAACACTGCTCCTGACTTTCAACCTACCTGTGACATCTTGAATTTCATACAGTGACTGATCAGAATAAAGTGCTCTCAAGTGAGCTACAGACCAACAGTGGTTCATAGTAATTATTCAGCAAGTATTTTAGAAGACCTAGACGATTAGTTGAAATCATGACCTGCTAAGAGACAAATAATGGAGAGAAGCAGCAAGATTAATCCCATACATTGGATTGGTTGTGACTTATTTGCCTGATTTGAAAAGAGACCAAAAGAAACTGAGTCTCCTCGCTGTTGATAGCCCCCTGCTCGGCCAATCAGCACTGAGACTCTGAGGGGCGGGAGGCTGAGAGGTCTCTCCAGATGTCCCAAAGGATGGCTCTGGTCACCGTCAGAGGGGTATCACTCTCAGATCCATCCCCACCTCTTTGTGAGGACCTCCCGCAATGAGAGCACCCCCCCATCCCATCCACACACACCCCTCCTTGGTAGACGGAGGGAAGCTGGGGAAAGGGGAAAAAGAAGCAAGAGAAGAGGAGAAAGGAGGGAGGAGAGAGGAAAAGGGAAACCAAAAAGGATAAACCCCAATGTCCCCAGGGATTCCAAGCGTCAATGTTCTAGGTAGGAAATCAAATTCTGCCACCTTAAGCCAGTGTTTTCTGGGCCTAGAATGCTGCCTGCACCAGGGGGATCAGACTGAACAGGTTCCAAACCTCTCTGAGCCTCTTACCTTGTAAAAGGGAAGTTTGTTTTCGGCACAATCAGTGGTAGGAAAGGAGAAAACTCCACAGATGTTCCTCCCCATGCTCACATCCGTGAATCCTAATTCTCTCTCAGTCCTTGAGGAGAGACCTCGCGAAGGAGACTTGCGGCAGTAAAGCTGGGGGGGGGGGTCTCAGAGACTGGCCTGGCCCTGCACCTTTGTCCTGCCCGGCTGATGTCAGGGTCTCTCTGTGA
>NW_020674000.1:0-1025 GCF_002925995.2 Terrapene triunguis | reverse complement strand
GGGGGGGGGGGGGGGGGGGGGGGGGGGGGGGGAGGTCTCAGAGACTGGCCTGGCCCTGCACCTCTGTCCTGCCCGGCTGATGTCAGGGTCTCTCTGTGAGGTCACCCCCTCCCCACCACCTTTGCCCAATAGGCTGAGTTCTTGCAACAGGCCTTTGTGATGTCACTGCCACCTCCCCTCCAAGCTGATGTCCTGCCCCTGGCCAGCCTCATTGGGTGTTCGTTTCCCCTGGATCTAGGGTTGCCAACTTTCTGACCCAACAAAACTGACCACCCTTGCCCCGCCTCATCAAGGACGGAATGCAAGGCTGAGTTCACTCACCAACCCCCTGAAACATGTCAGTGCCCCAGAGAAAACCGGACCCCTGCTATTGGAATGAGATCCTGGAGATCTGAATGGGAAAGGGACTGTCTGAATTGTCAAGATGGGGAACGAACAACAATCTACGGCAATGTCATTAACACAAACACACTCCAATCCTGCTCCAGCCGGAAGGGAAATGGGCAGGAATTCCTGCTGTCCAGTAATGGACACACTTACAGCCCCGCACAGCAGTGAGTGGGCCGGGGAGGCTGGTCTGAGCAAACAATGTGAAGTGATAATTCACTGAGAAGAGAATCATAGTGGATGATTCCCCTGGATCTAGGGTTGCCAACTTTCTGACCCAACAAAACTGACCACCCATGTCCCGCCCCTTCGCCGAGGTCCCGGCCCGCTCACTCCTTCTCCCTCCGTCGCTCACTCTCCCCCACGCTCACTCACTGGCTCATTTTCACCAGGCTGAGGAGGGCTGGGGAGGGTCCCTTTTCAACTGGCTGTTGTCGGGACAGAGCTGGGAAGGAGGCTGCCTGCCAAACACCTTGAAGAGGAGGCGTCCCTCCCTGTCAGAAAGTCATCTCCCTCCTTCAGTTCAGTGACGGCCTGAATTGTTCCTTATCCCGGCAGAGCTGGAGGATTGAAAGCAGCGACATCAAACCGCTGTGTAGCTAGCGGAAATGAACACAAACACTCCCTTGTATCTGAAC
>NW_020673999.1:988-4637 GCF_002925995.2 Terrapene triunguis | reverse complement strand
CAAAGATCTACGAGAAGATCTCTAAAGCCATGGCAGAGAGAGGATACAGCCGGGATGCAACGCAGTGCCGCGTGAAAATCAAGGAGCTGAGACAAGGCTACCAAAAAACCAAAGAGGCAAACGGACGCTCCGGATTCCAGCCCCACACATCCTGTTTCTACCAGGCACTGCATTCCATCCTAGGTGCGGCCGCCACCACTACCCCACCCGTGACCGTGGACTCTGAGGATGGGATATTGTCCGCGGCCGGTTCCTCGTCGGACATGTTAGCGGACGGGGAAGATGAGGAAGGAGATGAGGAGGACGAGGCAGTCGACAGCGCTTGCACCGCTGATTTCCCCGACAGCCAAGAGCTCTTCATCACCCTTACCGAGATCCCCTACCAACCGTCCCCATCCGTTACCCCAGACACAGAATCAGGGGAAGGATCAAGCAGTAAGTGCTTTAAACATCTAAACTTTTATTTTTAACAGAACTGGAATATTTAAATATTAACAATGGGTTTTTCTTGAAGTGATTTAAACATCTAAACTTTTATTTTTAACAGAACTGGAATATTTATAATATTAACAATGGGTTTTTCATGATTTCTTTGCCTTAGGCGATAAACTATTTAGTCCCAACTATTTAAAAAAAATCTAACAATGTCCGGTTTTTCATGATTCTGCTGCCCAAGACGCTCCACTCTTTAGTCCCTGCCAGTGCAGCTACACCAAAATCCGGTCTATATGTCCGGGGATAGAGACGAAATCCTCATGGGAGATCTCAACATAGCTCTCCTGGAGGTAATGTTCAAGCCTGGTCATCAGGTTCCTGGAGAGAGCGATTTTATTGGGTCCTCCATGGTACGAGACGTTTCCTCGCCAGGAGACAATCAAGTACTCAGGGATCATTGCACGGCAAAGCATGGCGGCATACGGCCCTGGTTTTTGCATGCTTTCCCTAAGCATGCGTTCCTTCTCGCTGTCCGAGATCCTCATCAGGGTGATGTCGCTCATGATGCCCTGCTTTGAATTAGGGAGGGGAATGTTAGTATTGGGACTGCTTTACAGCCACGCGGTGGAGGCGGGAGAGGGGCAGCATACAGGGATCTTTCCCTGGGACAGCCGCGAGGGGGTGGGATAGGGGCAGAGTTCATGCTTGCCGGATTGCTGGCAGCAGAGACTGGCTTTGCTTTCAATGTGAAAGGAGGCCAGTGCTACTATTAAAGTTTTAAGCAGCCACAAGTCTACGGCTTACCATGTTTGCCTGCTACACAAGTTGAGGTGTCCTGCCCCGCTTCTCAGATCGCCACTGCAAGACCCCAGGCACTGAAGGCGAGGTCCGAAAATTCGACCTTGTCCTGAGTGCGCATGTGAGAGGGGCAGTGCATGGTCTTGTTCACAGAGAAAGACTATGTTCTTTGTTCACAACTTCATTTATCCGTCTCAGGAATTCACTCCCTTTTTCCCATTCCCACAGACACATCTGCGACTGTCTCCCAACCCAGCCTGGCATCACACTCCCAGAGGCTAGCGCAGATTAGGCGGAGGAAGAAGAAGACGCGTGAGGACATGTTCTCAGAACTAATGTCCTGCTCCCGAGCCCAGGCAGCCCAGCAGACACAGTGGAGGGAGAACTTGTCCGAAATGCACCGAGCAATCATGGAACGGGAGGAGAGGTGGCGTCAGGAAGACCAGCAGGCGACTCAAACGCTGCTTGGACTAATGAGGGAGCAAACGGACACGCTCCGGCGCCTTGTGGATGTACTGCAAGACCGGAGGCAGGAGGACAGAGCCCCGCTGCGGTCTATCTCTAACCGCCCTCCCCCGCCACCAAGTCCCACACCCCCCTCACCCAAAGTCCAAAGAAGGAGGGGCGGCAAGGGCTGTTAAAACTTTCAGTCAACCACTGCAGACTGCTCTAGCACTAGAAGGCTCTCATTCCCCAAAATTTGAAAAGTCCTTTCCTACCCACCTCACACAAGCCCCCGTCCAAGTTTCACCCCCCCACCCCGTTTCATGTGTGGTTCATAATAAAATATTCGTTTCTGTTAATTACTGTTTCCATGATTTTCTTTTGGAGGAGAGTCTGTCTGAAGGGGGGGAAGGGGCTTGGTAATTGGACAGGACAGTCACCTTTAGCAGGGTACAGAGGCGGGGGCAGGTCCAGCATCAGGACACATACACAGTGCAGTCACTAGTTACCCTGGTCAGTCTGGGAGGTGGTTTTCATGTTCTGGGGGGGGGGGGGGGGGGTGGCTCTGTGACTTTGTGGCGGGGGAGGGCAGTTACAGATCTTATGCAGCGGTCCTTATCCTGGATCACAGAGCCACGCAGCAGGGGATCTGTAACCCTCCTCCCCCTGCCAGAAAGTCACATATCCGACACATACACGCAGTCCCGCCCAGGAGTGCTGGCAGGCTCCGTTGAAACAACCAGTCCACCACTGCGGAGCCTGTCATTCCGGGAGTTTAGAAGCATCATTTGCATCAGAACACTAAACCCGCCCCCCGCCACAGTCTGCGTCCGGTTTAAAACATTCCCGCGAAAACAGTAATAAAGACAACGGTGTTCATTAACAAAACAGAACAGATTTTATTTTTTGGGAAGGGGGTGAAGGGGGTATGTAGCTGGAGAGGATAGTCAACATAAACTGGGTAAAGAAACGGGGGCAGGTTCAGCTTCTCTTTAAACAAAGTTAATAGTCACAGGTTACCCTGCTCAACTGAGGAACCTAGCTTTCAAAGCCTCCCGGATGCACAGCGCGTCCCGCTGGGCTCTTCTAATCGCCCGGCTGTCTGGCTGGGCGTAATCAGAAGCCAGGCTATTTGCCTCAACCTCCCACCCCGCCATAAAGGTCTCCCCCTTGCTCTCACAGAGATTGTGGAGCACACAGCAAGCTGATATAACAATGGGGATATTGGTTTCGCTGAGATCACAGCGAGTCAGTAAGCTTCTCCATCTCCCCTTGAGACGGCCAAAAGCACACTCCACCACCATTCTGCACTTGCTCAGCCGGTAGTTGAAGAGTTCTTTTTCAGTGTCCAGGGCGCCAGTATAGGGCTTCATGAGCCAGGGCATTAGCGGGTAGGCTGGGTCCCAGAGGATCACTGTAGGCATCTCCACATCCCCAACAGTTATTTTGTGGTCCGGGAAGTAAATACCTTCCTGCAGCCGTCTAAACAGACCAGAGTTCCTGAACACGCGAGCGTCATGAACCTTGCCCGGCCATCCGACGTTGATGTTGGTAAAACGTCCCCTATGGTCCACCAGTGCTTGCAGCACCATTGAAAAGTAGCCCTTTCTGTTAATGTACTGGCTGGCCTGGTGGTCCGGTCCCAGGATAGGGATGTGAGTCCCATCTATAGCCCCACCGCAGTTTGGGAATCCCATCGCGGCGAAGCCATCTATGATGACCTGTGCGTTTCCCAGGGTCACTACCTTTGAGAGCAGTACCTTAACGATTGCGTTGGCTACTTGCATCACAACAACCCCCACGGTAGATTTGCCCACACCAAAGTGGTTCGCGACTGACCGGTAGCTGTCCGGCGTTGCAAGCTTCCAGAGGGCTATGGCCACTCGCTTCTGGACAGTCAGGGCTGCTCGCATCCGGGTGTCCTTGCGCTTCAGGGCAGGGGACAGCAACTCACAAAGTTCGAGGAAAGTCC
>NW_020673999.1:0-888 GCF_002925995.2 Terrapene triunguis | reverse complement strand
GCGTTGGCTACTTGCATCACAACAACCCCCACGGTAGATTTGCCCACACCAAAGTGGTTCGCGACTGACCGGTAGCTGTCCGGCGTTGCAAGCTTCCAGAGGGCTATGGCCACTCGCTTCTGGACAGTCAGGGCTGCTCGCATCCGGGTGTCATTGCGCTTCAGGGCAGGGGACAGCAACTCACAAAGTTCAAGGAAAGTCCCCTTCCGCATGCGAAAGTTTCGCAGCCACTGGGATTCATCCCAGACCTGCAGCACTATGCGGTCCCACCAGTCCGTGCTTGTTTCCCGGGCCCAGAATCGCCGTTCCACAACATCCACATGACCCACTGCCACCGTGATGTCCTGGGCGCTGGGTCTCGTGGTTTCTGACAGCTCTGTGCTACTCTCCGACTTCAGGCCCTCACAGCGGTGCCGTAGCCTCCTCTCCTGATTTCTCTGCATCTGCCTCAGGGAAAGGTGTATGATACGCTGCGAGGCGTTGAGAACGGCCACAACTGCAGCGATGGTCGCAGCGGGATCCATGCTCGCAGTGCTGTGGCGTCCGCGCTGTCACTGATCAGAAAAGTGCGCGAACTGATTTCCCGCCGGCGCTTTCAGGGAGGGAGGGAGGGCGGTAGTGACGGACGGATGACGACAGTTACCCAAAAGCACCCTCGACACATTTTTTTACCCAGAAGGCATTGGCGGCTCGACCCAGAATTCCAATGGGCAGCGGGGACTGCGGGAACTGTGGGATAGCTGCCCACAGTGCACCGCTTCCAATGTCGACGCTTTCCCCGTTAGTGTGGACTCACAAAGTCGAATTACTGTCCTTAGTGTGGACACACACGTTCGACTTTGCAATATCGATTCCACATATTCGATTTAAGTGAAATCGAACTACTCT
>NW_020673998.1:1154-1249 GCF_002925995.2 Terrapene triunguis | reverse complement strand
TGGGCGGGACACCAGTCAAAGTGCCCGTGGCGAGGGTACACCTGAAGAGGGGGGCCAAGGAGGGCCCCAAGGACGTGGGGGTACACCCGTATTTG
>NW_020673998.1:0-1054 GCF_002925995.2 Terrapene triunguis | reverse complement strand
CGTGGGGGTACACCCGTATTTGCCCACTGAGGTGTTGATGGGGGGGGACCTGGAGGACTGGCCAAGCAACCCCCAGAATGCACTGGTTGTGACCCGCAGTCAGAGCCGGCGAGGGGCACTGCGCCCTGACCTTGGGGAGGGTGCCTTGCCTGAGGCGCAGGACCCTAACCTGGTGGGGAGGGAACACCCAGGGACACGGCTCAGGGAGGCTGCGGCTTCAGACCCAGCCGGCGAGAGAGAGCAGGTGGCCATCCCTGTCCCAGCTGCTGAGTTCCAGGCCGAGGTGCAGAAAGATCCCTCCTTGCGGAAGATAAGGGACCTGGCCGACCTCGGTGCGGTACAGGCCATGGGGAGAGGTGGCCAGAAAAGGTTCCTGTGGGAGAAGGGGTTCCTGTACCAAGAATGGGCTCCCCCAGGGATAATGGAGTCAGGGGGGATCAGGAGGCAGCTGGTGGTACCCCAGAAGTATCGCCGCCAGCTGCTGTACCGGGCCCATGACATTCCCCTCTCAGGGCACCAGGGAACCTGGCGTACCCAGTAGAGGCTGCTACGGAGCTTTTACTGGCCTGGGGTCTTTGTTACTGTCCGGCAGTACTGCCGATCCTGTGACCCCTGTCAGAGGGGGAGGAAGGCCCGGGACAAGGGGGAAACGGCTGTAGGACCCTTACCCAGCATAGAGGAGCCTTTCCGGAGGGTGGCCAAGGTTAAAAGGGGGGCTCTGAACCAAGAGAGCCTGAAGCACAGACCTCCAGACTGGAGCGCTGGGAGAAGACCACAGCCCAGTTGGAACCCCAGGGGTATTGGGGTGGGAAAAGGGCACAGGCCGCATAACCCTTCCCACGTGCGAACTACGAGTGCCATCGAGCACCCCCGACCTAAGGGGGGGCGTGAAACTGGAGGGGCCTGGTGTAATTCTCACCAAGGAATGGGAGGGATGCGGGGGCATCCGTGGGAACGGGGGTAGGTTCGAACTTCCCCGGGTCACTGGCTGAAGTGACCCCGCTCAGTTCGGTCTCGAAGGGGGGAGAGATGTGACGAACTGGGACTGTTCTTA
>NW_020673997.1:505-7353 GCF_002925995.2 Terrapene triunguis | reverse complement strand
TGATCTCAGCGAAACCAATATCCCCATTGTTATTGCAGCTTGCTGTGTGCTCCACAATCTGTGAGAGCAAGGGGGAGACCTTTATGGCGGGGTGGGAGGTTGAGGCAAATAGCCTGGCTGCTGATTACGCCCAGCCAGACAGCCGTGCGATTAGAAGAGCCCAGCGGGATGCGCTGTGCATCCGGGAGGCTTTGAAAGCTAGGTTCTTCTTTGAGTGCTTGTTCACGTCCATTCCACATTAGGTGTGCGCGCGCCGCGTGCACGAATCGTCGGAACTTTTTTCCCTCAGCGGCTCCCGTCGGGCCCGCAGGGTCCCCCTTCCCGCCAGAGCGGCGCCCCGCCCTCGCGTATATATATCCCTGCAGGCCCGACCCTCCCTCAGTTCCTTCTTACCGCCCGTGGCGACGTTGGAACAACTCTGTCTCTCACCTGAGAGTGTCCCTTAGCATAGCCATTAGCAGTAGTTAGCAGTTCATAATTACAGTTAAGAGTTTTAGTGTTAAGTAGTTGTTTAGTTCTTCTAAGGACCAAAATCTCTTGGTGATAGGGGTTTGGTCAACCCCGGCACCGGCCCTGGGCGGCGGGGCATGCCGCACGCCCAAGGCTTTAAGGCGTGTGCCGCGTGCCGCAGGCCTATGCCAGTGAGCGACCCGCACGAGTCGTGTCTCCGTTGCCTCGGGGAAGCTCACCAGAAGGAGCGCTGTAAAATTTGTAAGGCCTTCAAGCCCAGAACCAAGAAAGAGAGGGAATTTCGCCTTAGACAGCTCCTCATGGAGGCGGCGTTACAGCTCTCCTCTTCCGCGGCACCATCCGCTTCGGTGCGGAGTGCCCCGGCATCGGTCCGCGACCCGACACCGGCGGCGCAGACGAAGCCCACGGCACCGCCAAGGCGGGAACATGCCCGGCACCGATCTTCTTCGCCGGCCAAGGCAAAGGGCCAGCCTAAGGCCCGGGGACGCTCCCCTCATAAGAAGGCGGCACCGGCGAAGCCCGCAAGTGCGGCCAAGGCCGTAACGGCCCCGGTACAGGTCCCGGCACCAGTGGCTCCGGCGCCGAAGAGCCCGTCGAGCCCCGGGACGAGCGCGTCGAGTGCGGAGGATGGGCTGGAGGAACTGTTGGAACAGCCCTCCACCCCGGACACATTTGAGGCGGCAAAGGACCTCATCGAATTGTCCTCCGAAAGCACACTCCGCGCTGCAGATATTCCGCCGCGGCTGCCATCCAAGGGCAAACCGGCGATGATGCGCCCGTCGCGGTCGCCATCTCGGCACCGTTCACGGCGCCGGTCCCGGTCGAGCTCCGCCTCGGTGGACTCCCGGCTTCCCGCCGCACAACGGGCCGCGAAACAGTCAGGGCCCGATGCGAGCGTGGCACCGCCTCAGCAACCCGGCTCGAGCAGGCACCGGGACGCTTCGATGGCGAGACTCCCAAGACCACCCTCCCACAGCCGCTCCCGGTCCCGCGGTCAACAGTACCGTTCCCGGTCCAGATCGGCACGCCGATACTCACGGTCCCGGTCCAGACGGCACCGCTCCCCGACACCGGACCGGCACCGCCCCACGGCACCGCCATGGCCCTCTAGGTCACCGTCCCTAGCGTCGGAAGAGGGCTCGGGCCTTTCCAGATATGGCCGCAGAGGGCGTGCCGCTAGAGAACACGAGGCCTCTTGGCAACCACATTGGAACCATCCTGGGCAGTGGCCATTCTGGACACCGTGGGCCTATCATCAGCAAGGCCCTCCATCCAGGACTTCGAGGTCGGGTCCCTCAGGAGACCGGTCCCGCTCCCCACGGTGCCGCCCTACCTCCCGTGCGGAGGCCACGGTCTCCAGACCACCGGATGCAGAGAGGGCGGACTCTGCACCGAGCTCGGCACCGTCCCTGACTCGGGACAGGGGGCGCACCCCGGAGGGACGCCCCGCTGAGGAGATGATGCAGGAGGACGAGGAAGCTCAGAAAGCCATGACCTCCTCCTCCTCGCCGGACGAGGCCGTGGCGGGCACGACAGTATCCGGCCCTCCCCCTATTGACCACCGGGCTCACCAGGACTTGCTCCGCCGGGTGGCCCTCAATTTGGGTCTACAAGCAGAGGAGACGGTTGAGCAGGAGGATCCGATGGTGGACATTCTGAGCCCGGAGGGTCCCTCCAGGATCGCGCTCCCGCTTATAAAAACGGTCCAGGCAAACTATAAGACCGTATGGCAAACGCCAGCCTCCTCTGCGCCAACCGCAAAAGGCGTAGAACGGAAGTACTTCGCCCCGTCCAAAGGGTTTGACTTTCTCTTCTCCCACCCGACCCCATGTTCGCTGGTCGTCTCGGCGGTTAATGAACGGGAAAGGCATGGCCAACAGGCCCCGGCACCCAAGGCCAAGGAGGCAAAACGACTAGACCTTTTTGGCAGGAAGGTCTATTCGTCCGGGGGCCTCCAATTGCGGATAGCAAATCAGCAAGCGATCCTAAATAGACATAACTTTAACTCATGGGCTTCGGTGTCCAAGTTCAAAGAGGCCTTGCCTCAGGGTTCACAACCTGAGTTCGCGGCGCTAGTGGACGAGGGGAAGGCGGTAGCCAAAACGTCGTTACAGGCCTCACTTGACTCTGCTGACGCAGCCGCTAGAACAATTGCGTCAGGCGTAGTGATGAGACGTTCTGCATGGCTGCAATCCTCGGGCCTTCCCCCGGAGGTGCAAAATACCCTCCAAGACTTGCCGTTTGAGGGTACGGGTCTATTCTCAGAGCAGACTGACGCCAGGCTACACAGCCTCAAGGACTCTCGGGCTACCCTTAAGTCCTTGGGAATGCACACCCCTGTGACACAGAGGAAGCCGTTCAAGCCCCAACCTCCTCAGAGGCAGTATCATCCTCGCCCTCGCCAGGAACCATACCGTAGACGGGGCAGGGACAATAGACGTAGGCGCAACAATACGCCTAGCCAAGGCCAAAGCCAGGGCCAAAACAAGACGCAGCCGGGAAATAAACAAGGATTTTGAAGCTGCGATCGAGGACAGCGTACCCATCCCTTCTCCGGATCCACCCCTGGGTTTCAGGGACCGCCTGTCCCATTTTTCCCGTGCCTGGTCTCATATAACATCAGACCGCTGGGTCCTGCGCACGGTGGAATCAGGTTACACCCTCCAGTTCTCCTCGCCCCCTCCCTCCCACCCACCACCCCCGTCCCTCTTCAGGGACCCCTCTCACGAGCAACTCCTCATACAGGAGGTACAAACCCTCCTCGAGGCGGGGGCGGTGAAGGAGGTTCCTCTGAACTTCAGAGGAAGAGGGTTCTATTCCAGATACTTCCTCATCCCCAAAGCCAAAGGGGGCCTCCGTCCTATCCTGGATCTCCGCAAGCTGAACCAGTACTTGCAGAAGCCACGGTTCCGTATGGTCTCCCTTGGTACCATCATCCCTTCCCTGGATCCGGGGGATTGGTACGCTGCCCTCGATATGAAAGACGCTTATTTTCACATTGCCATTCGCCGAGCTCATCGGCGTTTCCTACGCTTCACTGTCCAACAGCGCCATTTCCAGTTCACGGTCTTGCCCTTCGGCCTTGCAACAGCCCCACGTGTCTTCACGAAATGCATGTCGGTGGTAGCCGCCTTTCTTCGAAAAAGACGGATGCGCGTCTACCCGTACCTGGACGATTGGCTCCTGGCGGGCCGGTCGGAGGCAGAGGTCCGCGCCCATGTGACACTGGCATTGCAAGTATTCCGGGAACTCGGGCTGTTGGTCAATGTGCCCAAGTCATCGCTAATCCCCACACAGAGGCTGGATTTCATAGGGGCAACCCTGGACTCGGTAGAGGCACGGGCAAGTCTTCCCGTATCCCGATTCCTGGCTATCAAGGAGGCCGTAACCTCCGTTCAGCGATTCCCGACGACCACAGCCAGATGTTGCCTGCAACTCCTGGGGCACATGGCAGCATGCACGCACGTAGTCGAGCTCGCCCGTCTCCGGCTCCGACCGCTGCAGCTGTGGTTGGCTCAGGCATATCGCCCCAACAGAGACCCCTTGGACATGGTCGTCACAGTCCCGGCTCGGGTATCGGATGCCCTCAGTTGGTGGCTCAACCAGCAGCAGGTTTGCGCAGGGGTCCCATTCACCGCCCCACAGCCGACTCTGACGCTAGTAACAGACGCGTCGGACCTGGGTTGGGGTGCGCACCTAGGGGACCAGCGCACTCAGGGCTTGTGGTCCAGGGAGGAGCGGCTGCTCCACATCAACCTGAAGGAGCTGAGAGCGGTTCGCCTCGCCTGCCAGACCTTTCACGCCACCATAAAAGGACACAGCGTGTCAGTTCTGACAGACAACACTACCGCGATGTTTTACATAAACAAGCAGGGCGGGTCCCGGTCCTCTCCCCTCTGCCGCGAGGCTCTCCTCCTCTGGGACTTCTGCATAGCCCATTCAGTACAACTTCGGGCGGCGTATCTTCCCGGGGTCCAGAACGGTCTGGCGGACCGTCTCAGTCGGTCCTACCTCAGGCACGAGTGGCGGCTGAGACGGGACGTCCTCCGGTCCATTTTCCTGAGGTGGGGGTTTCCCCAGGTAGATTTATTTGCCAGCAAAGACAACAGTCAGTGCCCGCAATTCTGCTCGTTTCAGGGTCACAGCCCAGGCTCAGTGGCAGACGCCTTTGCTATCCCATGGGGCGGGAGCCTGAAGTACGCCTTTCCCCCGTTCCCACTCATTCACAAGGTCCTCCTGAAGGTCCGCAGGGACAGGGCAACAGTCATCCTAATCGCCCCGGCGTGGCCACGCCAACACTGGTTCACAACTCTGGTGGAACTCTCCGTGACCTCTCCGGTGGCCCTTCCCCTACATCACGACCTCATCACTCAGGATCGGGGTCACCTACTCCACCCGAACCTGTCATCGCTACATCTCACGGCATGGCTACTCTCTGGCTAAGTGGGGTGGAGCACAGGTGTTCACACGAGGTTCAGCAAATCCTACTTGGTAGTAGGAAACCCTCCACGAGGGCAGCCTACCTGGCTAAGTGGAAGCGCTTCTCCTTGTGGTGTGCGCCTCACCACTCGCAGCCTTTACAGGCCTCGATACCTCTGATCCTCGACTACTTGCTGCACCTCAAGCGTCAAGGCCTCGCCCCCGCTTCTATTAAGGTGCATCTGGCCGCCATTTCGGCGTTCCACCCTGGAGAATCGGGCAGATCCGTATTCTCCAACCCCACGGTGGTCCGTTTCCTCAAGGGTCTGGAGCGGGTGTTCCCCTACTCGCACCCTCCTATTCCCCCGTGGAACCTCAACCTGGTTCTCACAAAACTTATGGGGCCGCCCTTTGAACCCCTGGCCTCTTGCTCCCTCACGCACCTTTCATGGAAGGTCGCGTTCCTTGTGGCCATTACCTCGGCTAGGAGAGTGTCCGAGTTGAGGGCCCTCACCTCGGAGCCCCCTTATACCATCTTTTACAAAGACAAGGTGCAGCTTAGGCCTCACCCTAAATTCCTCCCGAAGGTGGTTTCGAATTTTCACATGGGGCAGGACATTTGTTTACCAGTATTCTTCCCTAAGCCCCATACGGACCCGAGCCATCGCAGCCTGCACACCCTGGATGTTCGGCGGGCATTGGCCTTTTATCTGGACCGTACCCGACCTTTCCGTAAGTCGTCTCAGCTGTTCGTGGCCATTGCGGAGCGCATGAAGGGCCAACCGATTTCTACGCAACGCCTGTCGGCATGGATCGTGCTTTGCATACGTACGTGTTACGAGCTTGCCAACGTACCAGCCCCACAGATCAGGGCTCACTCTACTAGGGCCCAGGCGTCCTCGGCGGCCTTCTTGGCACAGGTCCCGCTCCAGGAGATCTGCAGGGCAGCCACCTGGTCGTCGGTGCATACCTTCACAGCCCACTATGCGATCCATCATCAGACCAGAGAGGACGCGGTGGTCGGCAGAGCTGTGCTTCAATCTGTTATTCCTTGACTCCTACCCTCCTCCAATGGTAAGCTTGCGAGTCACCTAATGTGTAATGGACGTGAACAAGCACTCGAAGAAGAAAAAACGGTTACTTACCTTCTGTAACTGTTGTTCTTCGAGATGTGTTGTTCACGTCCATTCCACTTCCCACCCTCCTTCCCCTCTGTCGGAGTCACCGGCAAGAAGGAACTGAGGGAGGGTCGGGCCTGCAGGGATATATATACGCGAGGGCGGGGCGCCGCTCTGGCGGGAAGGGGGACCCTGCGGGCCCGACGGGAGCCGCTGAGGGAAAAAAGTTCCGACGATTCGTGCACGCGGCGCGCGCACACCTAATGTGGAATGGACGTGAACAACACATCTCGAAGAACAACAGTTACAGAAGGTAAGTAACCGTCTTTTCCTCAGTGAGCAGGGTAACCTGTGACTATTAAGTTTGTTTAAAGAGAAGCTGAAGCTCCCCCGTTTCTTTACCCGGTTAATGCTCACTATCCTCTCCAGCTACATACCCCGTTCACACCGTTCCCCCTCCCCCTTCCAACACACGTTTAAAAATAAAATAAGTGGAACTTTGTTAATGAACCCCGTTTTCTTTATTACGGGTTTCTCGGTAAAGTGTTGAAACTGGGACGCAGACTGTGGTGGGGAGCGGGCGTAGTGATGGAAAGAACGCTTCTAAACTCGAGGAATGACAGGCTCCTGCTCCTAGAGCGGTCTGCAGTGGTGGACTGGTTGTTTCAACGGAGCCTGCCACCCCTCCTTTTCGGGACTCTGTGTGTGGGGGGTATGTGACTTTGTGGCGGGGGAGGACGGTTATAGATCCCCTGCTGCGTGGCTCTGTCATCCAGGATAAGGACCGCTGGATAAGATCTCTAACTGCCCTCCCCCGCCACAAAGTCACATAGCCCCCCC
>NW_020673997.1:0-405 GCF_002925995.2 Terrapene triunguis | reverse complement strand
CCCCCCCCCCCACAGAACATGAAAACCACCTCCTAGACTGACCAGGGTGTCTAGTGACTGCAATGTGTGTGTGACCTGCTGCTGAACCTGCCCCCGTGTCTGTACCCTGGTAAAGGTGACTGTCCTCTCCAATTATCAACCTCCTTCCACCCTTCAAACACACTCTCCTCTAAAAGAACATGATGCAAACAGTAATTAACAGAAACGTATTTTTTATTAGCAACTACACAGTTAGGGGATGAAACTGGGACGGGGGCTTGGGTGAGGCGGGAAGGAAAGGACTTATCAAATTTTTGGGAATGAGAGCCTTCTGGTACTTGAGCAGTCTGCAGGGGTGGAGTGAGAGTTTTCACGGACTCTGCCGCCCCTCCTTCTTGGGACTTTGGGTGAGGGGGGTATGGGACT
>NW_020673996.1:525-1259 GCF_002925995.2 Terrapene triunguis | reverse complement strand
AAACGGTTTTGTAAATAAGTAAATGCTGCTTCTTTGCCATGTGTGCTAGGCCCTGCCCTGCCCCCCCCCCCCCGCCCCCGGCGCCCGCCCCCCCCCCCCCCCCCCCCCCCCTCCAGGCTCCTGGGGCTGGGCCCTGCCCCTCCCCCTTCCAGGCTCCCCCCCTTGCCCTGCTCCCGCACCCCTTCTGCTGCAGCTGGGCCCTGGCCCTGGGGCACTTCCACCCCCCCCCGCCCCGGGCCCCGCCCGGGGGCGGGGGGCACCCCCCTTTTCCCCCCCCCCCCCCCCCCCCCCCAATCAATCGTTCTGCCGGGAGGCCGGACTCCTGGGTTCCGCGCGGGGGCGGGATCGGACTCCTGGGTTCCGCGCGGGGGGGCGGGGGGGGGGGGCGGTGACGCCGGCCCTGAACCGGCGGGATGAGCTGCGGCGGCGGCTGCGGGTTCGGTGAGTCCCGGGGTCCCGCCCGGAGCCCGTTCGGAGGGGGGGGGGGCTCCGCGAATCGCCCCCCCCCCCCCTGCGGGCAAATTCCCGCCATGCCGTGCGTTCCCCCCCCCCCCCCCGTGCCGTGTGAGACCCCCCCATTGCACACTCAGGTACCTCCCCCCCACAATGTGTGACCCCTCGTTGCACACTCTGGTACTCTCCCCTCCCCCGCCGTGCGTGACCACCCCCCCATTGCACACTCAGGTACCTCCCCCCCGCTATGTGTGACCACCCCCCCATTGCACACTCAGGTA
>NW_020673996.1:0-425 GCF_002925995.2 Terrapene triunguis | reverse complement strand
CTGGGTTCCGCGCGGGGGGGGGAGGCGGGGGCGGGATCGGACTCCTGGGTCCCGCCCCTGGACTGGCTGCGGCGGGGCGGTGACGCCGGCCCTGAACCGGCGGGATGAGCTGCGGCGGCGGCTGCGGGTTCGGTGAGTCCCGGGGTCCCGCCCGGAGCCCGTTCGGAGGGGGGGGAGGCTCCGCGAATCGCCCCCCCCTCCCTTGCGGGCAAATTCCCGCCATGCCGTGCGTTACACCCCTCCCCCCCGTGCCGTGTGAGACCCCCCCATTGCACACTCAGGTACCTCCCCCCCACAATGTGTGACCCCTCGTTGCACACTCTGGTACTCTCCCCTCCCCCGCCGTGCGTGACCACCCCCCCATTGCACACTCAGGTACCTCCCCCCCGCTATGTGTGACCACCCCCCCATTGCACACTCAGGTA
>NW_020673995.1:314-1004 GCF_002925995.2 Terrapene triunguis | reverse complement strand
CTTTGTATACAATTTCATTTATCTGTCTCAGGAATTCACTCCCTTTTTACAATTCACACAGACACATCTGCGACTGTCTCCCAACCCAGCCTGTCAGCACACTCCCAGAGGCTAGCGCAGATTAGGCGGAGGAAGAAGAAAACGCGTGAAGACATGTTCTCAGAACTAATGGACTGCTCCCGAGCCCAGGCAGCCCAGCAGACACAGTGGAGGGAGAACTTGTCACAAATGCACCGAGCAGTCATGGAACGGGAGGAGAGGTGGCGTCAGGAGGACCAACAGGCTACTGAAAAGCTGCTTGGACTAATGAGGGAGCAAACGGACACGCTCCGGCGCCTTGTGGATGTTCTGCAAGACCGGAGGCAGGAGGACAGAGCCCCGCTGCAGTCTATCTGTAACCGCCCTCACCCGCCACCAAGTCCCACACCACCCTCACCCAAAGTCCAAAGAAGGAGGGGCGGCAAGGGCCGTTAAAACTTTCAATCAACCCCTGCAGACTGCTCTAGCAGTAGAAGGCTGACATTCCCCAAAATTTCATAAGTCCTTTCCTACCCACCTCACACAAGCCCCCGTCCAAGTTTCACCCCCCACGTTTCATGTCTGGTTCGCAATAAAATGTTTGTTTCTGTTCATTACTGTTTCGGTCAGGTTCTTTTGAGGGAGAGTCTGTCTGGAGGGGGGGAAGGGGCT
>NW_020673995.1:0-214 GCF_002925995.2 Terrapene triunguis | reverse complement strand
GAACACTAAACCCGCCCCCCGCCACAGTCTGCGTCCCCGGTTTAAAATATTCCCGCGAAAACAGCAATACAGACAACGGTGTTCATTAAAAAATCGAAATGATTTTATTTTTTGGGAAGGGGAAGGGGGTGAAGGTTGTATGTAACTGGAGAGGATAGTCAAAATGGACTGGGTAAAGAAACGGGGGCAGGTTCAGCTTTTCTGTCCACAAACT
>NW_020673994.1:558-1426 GCF_002925995.2 Terrapene triunguis | reverse complement strand
AATTCTCTGCTGCGCGTCAAGCTGTGCTCATGTTGTCTCCCCTCCTGTCGCTCAGAAGCAAGAAACGACCATTTCTCCCAACGGAGGCAGTACACTGATCAGTAACAAAACTGCACCAGGGAAAAGGAGAGACTTTATCCTAGACACCACTGCCATAGGTGCATTAGACAAGTGCATGGGACATGCAGGGAGGACTAGAAGAAATCCATCCTCACGGCTTTGGCTCGTATGTTGTGTTTGGCTAATATAACATAGCGTGTGTTGGGTTGTAAGCGAGGTGACATCTCTAGAGAGAAGCAAACAGCCAGAATTATCATGACTATGGCCAGGGAGGCAGAGACACTGGCTCCTCAGCTCGCACCCTGTGCATGCTACAGGCTCCCCATAATTTTCTGCCACCTGTGGATCAGGTTTTATAGATCCTTTCTCCGTCCTCCCTTCACCCTCATCCACCCACCCCTCCCCTTCCACCATTTCCCTTCACCCTCATGCATCCTCCCCTCCCTCCCCTCATCTCCCTTCCCCCTCACCCACCCTCCCCTCCTCTTTCACCATCTCCCTTCCCCATCACCCACCCTCCCCTCCTCTTCACCCTCTCCCACCCTCCACACCCTTTCCACCATCCTCCCTTCCCCCTCAGCAACCCTCCCCTCCTCTTCCACCATCTTCCTTCCCTATCACCCACTCTCCCCTCCTCTTTCACCCTCTCCCTCCTCTTTCACCCACCCTTCCCTCCTCTTCCACCATCTCCCTTCACCCTCCCCCACCCTCCCCTCGTCTTCCACCATCTCTCTTCCCCCTCATCCACCCTCCCCTCCTTTTTCACCATTTCCCTTCAATCTCACCCACCCTCCCCTCCTCTTCCACC
>NW_020673994.1:0-458 GCF_002925995.2 Terrapene triunguis | reverse complement strand
CCCCTCCTCTTCCACCATCTCCTTTGCCCCTCATCCAGTCTCCCCACTCCTTCCACCATCTTTCTTCCCCCTCTCCCACCCTCCTTTTCCACCATCCTCCCATCTTTCTTCCTCCTCTCCCACCCTCCTCTTCCACCATCCTCCCATCGCCCTCACCCGCCCTCCCCTCCTCTTCCACCATCCTCCCTTCCCCCTCAGCAACCCTCCCCTCCTCTTCCACCATCTTCCTTCCCTATCACCCACTCTCCCCTCCTCTTTCACCCTCTCCCTCCTCTTTCACCCACCCTTCCCTCCTCTTCCACCATCTCCCTTCACCCTCCCCCACCCTCCCCTCCTCTTCCACCATCTCCTTTGCCCCTCATCCAGTCTCCCCACCCCTTCCACCATCTTCCTTCCCCCTCTCCCACCCTTCCCTCCCCTCCACTTCCACCATCCTCCCTTCACCCTCACCCACCCTC
>NW_020673993.1:779-1062 GCF_002925995.2 Terrapene triunguis | reverse complement strand
AGACGTGCTGCGGTTGGCAAGGGGGGGTCCCGGATCTGGATGTGAAATGGGGGCGGGGAGGGGGCTGGGGGGGGAGGACAGGGGTCCACACAATTTATTATTATTAAATTTTTTTGTTGTTGTTGAGATTTTCGTAGCTTTGGACTCTCTGGGGAGAAGTTGAGAGGAAGAAAAACACAAACCAAAGGAGGCCCCCCCAGGGGTATTCCCCCCCGCATGCCACTGGGCTGCCCCAGGGGTATTCCTCCCCTCCCCAATGTACGTAAACCGTTCTTGTTCCCTC
>NW_020673993.1:0-679 GCF_002925995.2 Terrapene triunguis | reverse complement strand
GGGGGGGAGCTGTTTGATTTGAAGCGTGTTTCTCTGGGGGGGCCAGCGACCTCCACAGATAAAATCTGCTGGGGGCACACAGGCTGGCGCGTGGCACTATGGGGGGCCGGGTGGCTTAGTGCCTGGGGGTCCCCCCCGTCCCTGCCCTGCTATCGCACAGACAGGTTCGCCCAGTTGGCGTATTCCACCGACCCCGCCCAACTCCAGCTGGGCGCCCCACGCAGCCGGGCCAGGCACACCCTAGTCTGCTGGGGGGGGGGGGAGTGAAGCCGAGCACGACCAGCTGAGAACCCGGGGGGGGGGGGGGGGGGGTCTCGCTTGGGGAGAAGCACCCAGAGTCCAGGAAAGCAGCTGCCCTCCTCACCTGAGACAACTGTGGGCAGGGGGGACAGCGTCCCGGGGCTGGTGGACGGGTGGCTCTGAGCCATGAGTGTCAGCCGGGTGTGGGAGCCAATGGCCAGACCCTGCGGATGAGGCTCAGACTGGCTGGGCTGGCAGAGGGCACTGGGAAGAGCTGGGTCGCCTGGGACGGGCAGGCTCTGCTCGGGGCGAGCTCAGCCCTAGGCTCCGACCCCCCCAGGTGCGGGCAGGGCAGGGGCACACGGCGCGGCCCAGACGGTGCTGGCAGAGGCCCAGAGGGGAGGGCCAGGGCTTGCCTGAGCCAGCTCCTGGTGCCCGC
>NW_020673992.1:382-1048 GCF_002925995.2 Terrapene triunguis | reverse complement strand
TGGGTCGGCCTGTTCCATGTTATCTGTGGAATGTTCCAGTATAGTATATGTTCTGATACCTGGTGTTCAGTACCTTTTAGGTATGTCTCTTTTTGCAGCATCAGCCCTTTCCCTGCCAGCTTCTGTGAGCAGGGTCTGCCTCTGGCTCACAGCTTAACTTTGCTTTATTAGGGTTACCATTCGTCCGGATTCCCCCGGATATGTCCGGCTTTTAGAGTTAAAAATAGCGTCCGGGGGGAATTTGTAAATGTCCGGACTCCCCCCCCTCCCCCCATGCAGAGCGCGCGCGGCTGACAGGGCAGCCGGCCGATGGTGCCACTTACATGGGGCTCCGACAGCCAGAGAGAGCCCCTCCTCCGCTTCCCCGTCCTCTCTCCTGCAGCTGAGAGCACTCCTTCCCTCCCTCCCTGCATTCGCAGATCACCAGCCGGCCGTTCGCACCGGCAGTCTGGAGCTCCTCCCCCTGCTCCTCCTCCCCAGCACGCTGGTCTGAGCGGCAGGGTAAGGGGGCCAAGGGGTCGAAGAAGGGGCAGGGAGGTTCCGGAGTGGGCAGTCAAGAGACAGGGAGCAGGGGGGGGGTCGGGAGTTCGGGGGGAGCTTTCTGGGGGTGTGTGGATAAGGTTTTGGGCAGTCAGGGTACAGGTAGGGGGTAGGGTCCGGGGGGGC
>NW_020673992.1:0-282 GCF_002925995.2 Terrapene triunguis | reverse complement strand
GCAGGGGTCCCAGGAGGGATGGTCAGGGGACAAGGAGCGGGGGGGGGTTGGGAGTTCTGGGGGGGGCTGTCAGGGGGCAGGGGTGGGAAGAGGGATCGGAGCAGTCAGGGGACAGGGAGCAGAGGAGTTTAGATGGGTCGGGAGTTCTGGAGGGGACTGTCAGGGGGTGGGGAGTGGTTGGATGGGGCGTGGGAGTCCCAGGGTTCTGTCTGGGGGTGTGGATAAGGGTTGGGGCAGTCAAGGGACAGGTAGGAGGTAGGGTCCTAGGGGGCCAGTTAGGAT
>NW_020673991.1:568-1042 GCF_002925995.2 Terrapene triunguis | reverse complement strand
ACAGAAAAAGAACTGTTCAACTACCGGCTGAGCAAGTGCAGAATGGTAGTGGAGTGTGCTTTTGGCCGTCTCAAGGGGAGATGGAGAAGCTTACTCACTCGCTGTGATCTCAGCGAAACCAATATCCCCATCGTTATTGCAGCTTGCTGTGTGCTCCACAATCTCTGTGAGAGCAAGGGGGAGACCTTTATGGCGGGGTGGGAGGTTGAGGCAAATAGCCTGGCTGCTGATTACGCCCAGCCAGACAGCCGGGCGATTAGAAGAGCCCAGCGGGACGCGCTGTGCATCCGGGAGGCTTTGAAAGCCAGTTTCAAGGCTGAGCAGGGTACCCATTGACTTTTAAGTTTGTGGACACAGAAGCTGAACTTGCCCCCGTTTCTTTACCCAGTTGCCGTCGACTATCCTCTCCAATTACATACCCCCTTCACCCCCTTCCCAAAAAATAAAATCTGTTCTGTTTTGTTCATGGACACC
>NW_020673991.1:0-468 GCF_002925995.2 Terrapene triunguis | reverse complement strand
TTCACGGGAATGTTTTAAACCTGGGACGCAGACTGTGGCGGGGAGCGGGTTTAGGGTTGTGATGCAAATGATGCTTCTAAACTCCAGGAATGACAGGCTCCGCGATGGTGGACTGGTTGTTTCAACGGAGCCTGCCAGCCCTCCTGGCCGGGACTGCGTGTATGTGTCGGCTATGTGACTGTCTTGCAGGGGGAGGAGGGTTACAGATCCCCTGCTGCGCGGCTCTGTGATCCAGGGTAAGGACCGCTGCATAAGATCTGTAACTGCCCTCCCCCGCCACCAAGTCACAGAGCAACACCACCCCCCCCACCACACAGAACATGAAAACCACCTCCCAGACTGACCAGGATAACTAGTCACTGCACTGTATATGTGCCCTGCTGCTGCACCTGCCCCCTGCTAAAGGTGACTGTCCTGTCCAATGACCAAGGCCCTTCCCCCCCCTCCAGACAGACTCCCCTCCAAAAG
>NW_020673990.1:607-2216 GCF_002925995.2 Terrapene triunguis | reverse complement strand
CCCACCTCACAGAAGCCCCCGTCCAAGTTTCACACCCCACGTTTCATGTCTGGTTCGCAATAAAATGTTTGTTTCTCTCCATTACTGTTTCAGTCAGGTTCTTTTGAGGGAGAGTCTGTCTGGAGGGGGGCAAGGGGCTTGGTAATTGGGCAGGACAGTGACCTTTAGCAGGGTACAGAGGCGGTGTCAGGTCCAGCATCAGGACACATACACAGTGCAGTCACTGGTTACCGTGGTCAGTCTGGGAGGTGTTTTTCATGTTCTCCATTGAAATAACCAGTCCACCAGTGCGGAGCCTGTCATTCCGGGAGTTTAGAAGCATCATTTGCATCAGAACACTGAACCCGCCCCCCGCCACAGTCTGCGTCCCCGGTTTAAAATATTCCCGCGAAAACAGCAATACAGACAACGCTGTTCATTAACAAAATCGAAATGATTTTATTTTTTGGGAAGGGGAAGGGGGTGAAGGGGGTATGTAACTGGAGAGGATAGTCAAAATGAACTGGGTAAAGAAACGGGGGCAGGTTCAGCTTCTCTGTCCACAAACTGAAAAGTCACTGGTTGCCCTGCTCACTCAGGAACCTAGCTTTCAAAGCCTCCCGGATGCACAGGGCGTCCCGCTGGGATCTTCTAATGGCCCGGCTGTCTGGCTGGACGTAATCAGCAGCCAGGCTATTTGCCTCTAGCTCCCACCCCGCCATAAAGGTCTCCCCCTTGCTCTCACATAGATTGTGGAGCACACAGCAAGCTGCAATAACGATGGGGATATTGGTTTCACTGAGATCACAGCGAGTGAGTAAGCTTCTCCATCTCCCTTTGAGACGGCCAAAAGCACACTCCACCACCATTCTGCACTTGCTGAGACGGTAGTTGAACAGTTCTTTTTCTGTGTCCAGGGCGCCAGTATAGGGCTTCATGAGCCAGGGCATTAGCGGGTAGGCTGGGTCCCCGAGGATGACTGTAGGCATCTCCACATCCCCAAGAGTTATTTTGTGGTCTGGGAAGTAAATACCTTCCTGCAGCCGTCTAAACAGACCAGAGTTCCTGAACACACGAGCGTCATGAACCTTGCCCGGCCATCCGACGTAGATGTTTGTAAACCGTCCCCGATGGTCCACCAGTGCTTGCAGCACCATTGAAAAGTAGCCCTTTCTATTGATGTACTGGCTGGCCTGGTGGTCCGGTCCCAGGATAGGGATGTGAGTCCCATCGATAGCCCCTCCGCAGTTTGGGAATCCCATCGCGGCAAAGCCATCTATGATGACCTGCGCGTTTCCCAGGGTCACTACCTTTGGGAGCAGTACCTTCACGATTGCCTTGGCTACTTGCATGACAACAACCCCCACGGTAGATTTGCCCACACCAAAGTGGTTCGCGACTGACCGGTAGCTGTCCGGCGTTGCAAGCTTCCAGAGGGCTATGGCCACTCGCTTCTGGACAGTGAGGGCTGCTCGCATGCGGGTGTCCTTGCGCTTCAGGGCAGGGGACAGCAACTCACAAAGTTCGAGGAAAGTCCCCTTCCGCATGCGAAAGTTTCGCAGCCACTGGGATTCATCCCAGACCTGAAGCACTATACGGTCCCACCAGTCCGTGCTTGTTTCCCGGGCCC
>NW_020673990.1:0-507 GCF_002925995.2 Terrapene triunguis | reverse complement strand
CTCTGCATCTGCCTCAGGGAAAGGTGTATGATAAGCTGCGAGGTGTTGAGAACGGCCACAAGTGCAGCGATGGTCGCAGCGTGATCCATGATCGCAGTGCTGTGGCGTCCGCGCTGTCACTGACCAGAAAAGTGCGCGAACTGATTTCCCGCCGGCGCTTTCATGGAGGGAGGGAGGGCGTTAGTGACGGACGGATGACGACAAATTTTTTTTTACCCAGAAGGCATTGGCGGCTCGACCCAGAATTCCGATGGGCAGCGGGGACTGCGGGAACTGTGGGATAGCTGCCCACAGTGCACCGCTTCCAATATCGACGCTCGCCCCCTTAGTGTGGACTCACAAAGTCGAATTACTGTCCTTAGTGTGTCCTTAGTGTGGACACACACGTTCGACTTTGCAATATCGATTCCACATATTCGATTTAAGTAAAATCGAATTACCCTCGTAGTGTAGACATACCCTAAGTAAACTTTGGGAGGCATTTGGTCAGCTTCTTTAGGAAGGAAT
>NW_020673989.1:399-1686 GCF_002925995.2 Terrapene triunguis | reverse complement strand
ATCGCCTGGCCGCTGATTACGCGCAGCCAGACACCAGGGCGGTTAGAGGAGCACAGCAGGGCGCGGTGCGCATCAGAGAAGCGTTGAAAACCAGTTTTGTGACTGGCCAGGCTACGGAGTGAAACTTCTGTTTGTTGCTCCTTGATGAACCCTCTGCCCCTCCCCCACCACCCTGTTAACTCTACTTCCCTGCAAACCAACCACCCCACCCTCCCCTACTACCCTCCCCCCTTCGAGCACCACTTGCAGAGGCAATAAAGTCATTGTTGCTTCACATTCATGCATTCTTTATTAATTCAGCACACAACTAGGGGGATAATTGGAAAGGTAGCCCGGGATGGGTGGGGGAGGAGGGAAGGAAAAGGACACACTCCAATTTAAAACTTTAAAACTTATTGCTATGGAAATCATCTAGGGTGGAGTGAGTGGGTGGCCGAAGGCCCCCCCACCGTGTTCTTGGGCGTCTGGGTGAGGAGGCAATGGGACTTGGGGAGGAGGGCTGCTGGTTACAGAGGGGCTGTAGCGGCGTTCTCTGCTCCTGCTGCCTTTCCTGCAGCTCAACCATACGCAGGAGCATATCACTTTGATGCTCCAGCAGCCGGAGCATCGACTCTTGCTTTCTGATTACAAGTTGACGCCACCTCTCCTCTTCAGCCCGCGTTTCAGCACGCAACTTCTCCTCTTCAGCCCGCGATTCAGCACGCCACCTCTCCTCTCGCTCATATTGGGCTTTTTTAAAATCAGTCATTGACTGCCTCCACGCATTCAGCTGTGCTCTGTCAGCGTGGGAGGCAGTCTGAAGTTCAGTAAACATTTCGTCACGCGTCCTTCGCTTCCTTCTTCGAATATTCACTAGCCTCTGCGAAGGAGTAAGATTTGCAGCTGGTGGAGAAGGGAGAGGTTGTTAAAAAAGATACATTTTAGAGAACAATGGGTAGACTCTTTCACGTTAGATTTTGCTGTTCACAACATCACACAGCACATGTGCTTTCGTTACAAGGTCGCATTTTTCCTCTTATATTGAGAGTCTCCTGGTTTGGTGTGAGAGATCACTCACGCAGTGCCAGGACACAGATTTCAGCTTGCAGGCAGCCATGGTAAGACATATAGTCTTTGGGCTTTTTTAACCTTCTTAACATGTGGGGATGGTTTCAAACAGTTCTGCCCTCATTTCCCATACCAAGCACCCGTGCCATTTAAAATGGGTTTGCAATGTAAAAGGAGGGGCTGCGATTTCAGGTTTAACATGCAGCACAAACCCAACTAACTCCCCTCCCCCTCACACCC
>NW_020673989.1:0-299 GCF_002925995.2 Terrapene triunguis | reverse complement strand
CATGCTTTGTTATGCAATGATTCCAGACTACGTGCTACTGGCCTGGCGTGGTAAAGTGTCCTACCATGGCGGACGGGATAAGGCAGCCCTCCCCAGAAACCTTTTGCAAAGGCTTTGGGAGTACATGAAGGAGAGCTTTCTGGAGATGTCCCTGGAGGATTTCCGCTCCATCCCCATACACGTTAACAGACTTTTCCAGTAGCTGTACTGGCCGCGATTGCCAGGGCAAATTAATCATTAATCATTAAACACGCTTGTTTTTAAACCATGTGTAATTTTTGCAAATGTACACTCACCAG
>NW_020673988.1:431-1153 GCF_002925995.2 Terrapene triunguis | reverse complement strand
TGGTTGCTGGTGAGTATTTGCTTTAGGTTGGGGGGTTGTCTGTAAGCGAGGACAGGTCTGTCTCCCAAGATCTGTGAGAGTAAAGGATCATCTTTCAGGATAGGTTGTAGATCTCTGATGATGCGCTGGAGAGGTTTTAGTTGGGGGCTGAAGGTGACAGCTAGTGGTGTTCTGTTATTTTCTTTGTTGGCCCTGTCTTGTAGGAGGTGACTTCTGGGTACTCGTCTGGCTCTGTCAATCTGTTTTTTCACTTCAGCAGGTGGGTATTGTAGTTTTAAGAATGCTTGATAGAGATCTTGTAGGTGCTTGTCTCTATCTGAGGGATTGGAGCAAATGCGGTTATATCTTAGAGCTTGGCTGTAGACAATGGATCGTGTGGTGTGTCCTGGATGGAAGCTGGAGGCATGTAGGTAAGTGTAGCGGTCAGTAGGTTTCCGGTACAGGGTGGTATTTATGTGACCATCGCTTATTAGCACAGTAGTGTCCAGGAAATGGACCGCTTGTGTGGATTGATCTAGGCTGAGGTTGATGGTAGGATGGAAATTATTGAAATCATGGTGGAATTCCTCAAGGGCTTCTTTTCCATGGGTCCAGATGATGAAGATGTCATCAATGTAGCGCAAGTAGAGTAGGGGCGTTAGGGGACGAGAGCTAAGGAAGCGTTGTTCTAAGTCCGCCATAAAAATGTTGGCATACTGTGGGGCCATGCGGGTACCCATAGC
>NW_020673988.1:0-331 GCF_002925995.2 Terrapene triunguis | reverse complement strand
GGTTAGCTGTGACATTATCGGGGATACTGTTCCTGATAGCTTGTAGTCCATCTTTGTGTGGAATATTGGTGTAGAGGGCTTCTACGTCCATAGTGGCCAGGATGGTGTTTTCTGGAAGATCACCGATGGATTGTAGTTTCCTCAGGAAGTCAGTAGTATCTCGAAGATAGCTGGGAGTGCTGGTAGCGTAGGGTCTGAGGAGAGAGTCCACATAACCAGACAAGCCTGATGTTAGGGTGCCAATGCCTGAGATGATGGGGCGTCCAGGATTTCCAGGTTTATGGATCTTGGGTAGCAAATAGAATGTCCCTGGTCGGGGTTCTAGGCATGT
>NW_020673987.1:745-1080 GCF_002925995.2 Terrapene triunguis | reverse complement strand
TACGGCGGGGCGGCGCTCTTCTTTTTTGCCTGGGGTGGCAAAAAAGTTAGAGCCGGCCCTGCCCACCAAACCCTACTTTTGTATGTGTTTGTCCCTGCTGGGTCTCACTTCTATCCTGTGATATAGCTAAGAGCTCGGTAAAGGGAGGAGGCTATCTGTGCGGGGACGTGTGTGCAGAATAAAGCCTGCAGCAAACTCTTGTTACACCATGTTGGAAAATGCACTGCCACATGTTTTCATTTGGTCCTGTTTCTCATGCCAAGAGAGACCTGTTAGTAATAGCTTTGCTCTCCCCAGGGCCGGCTCCAGGGTTTTGGCCGCCCCAAGCAGCCAAA
>NW_020673987.1:0-645 GCF_002925995.2 Terrapene triunguis | reverse complement strand
AAGCCGCGATCGCGATCTAAAAAAAGCCGCGATCGCGATCTGCTGCAGCAATTCGGCGGGAGGTCTTTCACTCCCAGGCGGAGTGAGGGACCGTCCGCCGAATTGCCGCCGAATACCTGGAACTGCCGCCCCTGTCCGGAACGGCCGCCCCAAGCACCTGCTTGAGAAGCTGGTGCCTGGAGCCGGCCCTGGCTCTCCCTGCAATGACAGTTTTCTGCACCCTGAGAATCACAGTCGCTGGTCTCTCCTAGCAGTACCAAATTGCTTCCCTTTTATTGACATCAGTGGTGGAAGAATTTTGTACACACTTTCTCCCAGGGCAGTGAAGGATCAAAGTAGCTGCTCCATCTGCATTCGAGAACATCATGAAGTTCATGGAGGGCAGGGCAACCTCCAAATCCTCTGTCCTATTAAACAATGGCACAGCAGGGGATTATCCTGCATTACATTATGGGCTAACATGAGAGCTCTAACTTCCCCTGAGAGTCTCCTGTTTAAACATGTGTCCTGCAGCACGCTAGCCAGGAGGGCAATGGGTTCCAGATGGGGATGAAGAACCTAAATGATGAAACTGCTACACCAGTAGGCCTTTGCCCATGCACCGAACCTTTAATGGAAACTGCTGGGTGACTTCAGGGACATATG
>NW_020673986.1:370-1041 GCF_002925995.2 Terrapene triunguis | reverse complement strand
CACTGTTACTACCCAATCAGGCGCCGACTCCCCCCGCACTGCATCCGTCACTGGTACCTCACGCCAACCAGGCACCGACTCCATTGTACCACGTCCCCCACTGGTACATCACGCCAACCAGGCGCCGACTCCATCGTACCACGTCCCCCACTGGTACTACCCAATCAGGCGCCAACTCCACCGCATTGCTCCCCCACGCCAACCAGGTGCCAACTCCCCCGCACTGCGTCCCCCACTGGTATCTCATGCCAACCAGGCGCCGACTCCATCGTACCATGTCCCCCACTGTTACTACCCAATCAGGCGCCGACTCCCCCCCGCACTGCATCCCCCACTGGTACCTCACGGCAACCAGGCGCCGACTCCCTCACACTGCGTTCCCCACTGGTACCTCACGGCAACCAGGCGCCGACTCCATCGTACCACGTCCCCCACTGGTACTACCCAATCAGGCGCCGACTCTCCCCACACTGCATCCGCCACTGGTACCTCACGCCAACCAGGCGCCGACTCCATCGTACCACGTCCCCCACTGGTACATCACGCCAACCAGGCACCGACTCCATCGTACCACGTCCCCAACTGGTACTACCCAATCAGGCGCCGACTCCCTCGCACTGCGTTCCCCACTGTTACTACCCAATCAGGCGCCGACTCCCCCCGCACTGCAT
>NW_020673986.1:0-270 GCF_002925995.2 Terrapene triunguis | reverse complement strand
CCACTGGTACCTCACGCCAACCAGGCACCGACTCCATCGTACCACGTCCCCCACTGGTACCTCACGCCAACGAGGCACCGACTCCATCGTACCACATCCCCCACTGGTACTACCCAACCAGGTGCCAACTCCCCCGCACTGCGTCCCCCACTGGTACCTCACGCCAACCAGGCACCGACTCCATCGTACCATGTCCCCCACTGGTACCTCACGCCAACCAGGCCCCGACTCCATCGTACCATGTCCCCCACTGGTACTACCCAATCAGGC
>NW_020673985.1:532-1137 GCF_002925995.2 Terrapene triunguis | reverse complement strand
AAGCCGATGGAAATCGACAATTGCCAAGAAGAGGACTGCAGCAGCACTAGTACTTTGAATAGTCTTGAGTGGGGAAAGGCCAGCACGGAGGAAGCAGTAGTTGAGATATGAGAGGATGGGGGCCTGAAGGAGAAATTTAGCTGAGTGGACTGAGAAGACAGGCTGGGTCGTAGGCTGTGTCTACACTTCACAGTGATATGTAGAGTACATACACTGCATGGCCCCCTAGCATGGGTATGAATAGCAGCGTAGACAGTGAGCAGGGCCGGCTTCAGGCACCAGCAAAACAAGCAGGTGCTTGGGGCGGCACATTTCTAGGGGCAGCATTCTGGCGCCGGCCATCATAGGCGCCGACTCCGGGGCATGGGGGAAAAGTGCCCCCGCCGCCCCAGCTTGCCACCCCAGCTCGCCTCCGCCTGCTCCCCTGAGCGTGCCGCCGCCGCTCCGCTTCTCCCCCCTCCCTCCCAGGCTTGCCGCGCGGGAAACAGATGTTTCGCGCAGCAAGGCTGGGAGGGAGGAGAAGCCGAGCGGCGGGCGCTCGGGGGAGGCGGCGGTGGTGGAGCGGAGGTAAGCTGGAGCGGGGAGCGGTTCCTCTACCCCCCGTT
>NW_020673985.1:0-432 GCF_002925995.2 Terrapene triunguis | reverse complement strand
CATTCTGGCGCCGGCCATCATAGGCGCCGACTCCGGGGCATGGGGGAAAAGTGCCCCCGCCGCCCCAGCTTGCCACCCCAGCTCGCCTCCGCCTGCTCCCCTGAGCGTGCCGCCGCCGCTCCGCTTCTCCCCCCTCCCTCCCAGGCTTGCCGCGCGGGAAACAGATGTTTCGCGCAGCAAGGCTGGGAGGGAGGAGAAGCCGGGGGGGGGGCGCTCAGGGGAGGCGGCGGTGGTGGAGCGGAGGTGAGCGGTTCCTCTACCCCCCTTACTTCCTGCGCCCCCCACCCTAGCTCACCTCCGCTCCACCTGCTCCCCTGAACGCTCCGCTGCTCCGCTTCTCCCCTCCCTCCCTCGCTTGAGAGGGAGGGGGGAGAAGCGGAACGGTGGCGCGCCCGGGGGAGCAGGTGGAGCGGAGGTGAGCTAGGGCGGGAG
>NW_020673984.1:2127-3632 GCF_002925995.2 Terrapene triunguis | reverse complement strand
TTTTAAAAAAGCCCAATATGAGCGAGAGGAGAGGTGGCGTGCTGAATCGCGGGCTGAAGAGGAGAAGTTGCGTGCTCAAGAGGAGAAGTTGCGTGCTGAAACGCGTGCTGAAGAGGAGAAGTGGCGTCAACTTGTACTCAGAAAGCAAGAGTCGATGCTCCGGCTGCTGGAGCATCAAAGTGATATGCTCCTGCGTATGGTTGAGCTGCAGGAAAGGCAGCAGGAGCAGAGACCGCCGCTACAGCCCCTCTGTAACCAACAGCCCTCCTCCCCAAGTCCCATTGCCTCCTCACCCAGACGCCCAAGAACACGGTGGGGGGGGCCTTCGGCCACCCAATCACTCCAGCCTAGATGATTTCCAGTGCAATAAGTTTTAAAGTTTTAAAGTGCACTGTGTCCTTTTCCTTCCCTCCTCCCCCACCCATCCAGGCCTACCTTTGCAATTATCCCCCTAGTTGTGTGCTGAATTAATAAAGAATGCATGAATGTGAAGTAACAATGACTTTATTGCCTCTGCAAGTGGTGCTCGAAGGGGGGAGGGCAGTAGGGGAGGGTGGGGTTGTTGGTTTACAGGGAAGTAGAGTTAACCGGGTGGAGGGGGCGGAGATTTCATCAAGGAGAAACAAACAGAAGTTTCAAACCGTAGCCTGGCCAGTCACAAAACTGGTTTTCAAAGCTTCTCTGATGCACACCGCACCATGCTGTGCTCCTCTAACCGCCCTGGTGTCTGGCTGCGCGTAATCAGCGGCCAGGCGATTTGCCTCAACCTCCCACCCCGCCATAAATGTCTCCCCCTTACTTTCACAGATATTGTGGAGCGCACAGCAAGCAGCAATAACAATGGGGATATTCTTTTCGCTAAGGTCTAACCGAGTCAGTAAGCTGCGCCAGCGTGCTTTTAAAAGCCCAAATGCACATTCCACCACCATTCAGCACTTGCTCAGCCTGTAGTTGAACAGGTCCTGACTCCTGTCCAGGCTGCCTGTGTACGGCTTCATGAGCCATGGCATTAAGGGGTAGGCTGGGTCCCCAAGGATAACGATAGGCATTTCAACATCCCCAATGGTTATTTTCTGGTCCGGGAAGAAAGTCCCTTCCTCCAGCTTTCGAAACAGAAGAGAGTGCCTGAAGACGCGAGCATCATGTACCCTTCCCGGCCAGCCCACGTTGATGTCGGTGAAACATCCCTTGTGATCCACCAGGGCTTGCAGCAGCATTGAAAAGTACCCCTTGCGGTTTATGTACTCGGTGGCTTGGTGCGCCGGTGCCAAGATAGGGATATGGGTTCCGTCTATCGCCCCACCACAGTTTGGGAATCCCATTGCAGCAAAGCCATCCACTATGTCCTGCACGTTTCCCAGAGTCACTACCCTTGATATCACCAGGTCTCTCATTGCCCTGGCAACTTGGATCACAGCAGCCCCCACAGTAGATTTGCCCACTCCAAATTGATTCCCAACTGACCGGTAGCTGTCTGGCGTTGCAAGCTTCCACAGGGCTATCGC
>NW_020673984.1:0-2117 GCF_002925995.2 Terrapene triunguis | reverse complement strand
GCAAGTCACAAAGTTCCATGAAAGTGCCCTTACGCATGCGAAAGTTTTGCAGCCACTGGGAATCGTCCCACACCTGCAGCACGATGCGGTCCCACCAGTCTGTGCTTGTTTCCCGGGCCCAGAATCAGCGTTTCACGGCATCAACCTGCCCCAGGAACACCATTATTTCCACATTGCTGGGGCCTGTGCCTTGTGAGAGGTCTAGGTCCATGTCCATTTCCTCATCACTCTCGTCGACGTGCTGCAATCGCCTCCTCCTCGTCCTCGCCTGGTCCTGGTTTTGCTTTGGCATGTCCTGGCTCTGCATATACTCCAGGACAATGCGCGTGGTGTTCATAGTGCTCATAATTGCCGCGGTGATCTGAGCGGGATCCATGATCCCAGTGATAGCTATGGCGTCTGGTCTGAAAAAAGGCGCGAAAGTAGTATCTGACGGACCAGGGGAGGGAGGGAGGGAGGGAGGGAGGGAGGGGCGAGTGACGACATGGCGTACAGGTACAGGGAATTAAAATCAAGAGAGGTGGCTTTGCATCAGGGAGAAACACAAACAACTGTCACACAGAATGCTCCCCACCCCCAAAGATTGAACTCAAAAGCCAGGGTTTAACAGGAGGGAGGGAGGGGGGAAGCAAATGAATACAGAATAAATCTATTTTTTACATCTTAAGACGACGGTGCAGCATGACTGATAGCCCTTGGCATTTTCTGGGTGCTTGGCAGCAAATACTGGGTGCTTGGCAGTAAGCCTTCAGGTCTATTGCACGATCTGATACCCACTGCAGTATGACAATGATGGATACCAATCGTAATATGCTATCTACTGCCCAAAAGGCAAGGGGTTGCTGCTGTGTAGCAATCTAGCCCCACGTCTGCCAGCCCCATGTCTGCCAGCACCCAGATCGCCATCGGCCTCTTCTGGGTGCTTAGCAGACAATACTGGGCACTTGGCAGAAAATAGCATACTACGACTCTGCTAATGTGCAATGATCCAACAGGGCGCGTGGCAGAAAATAGCATACAAAACTGATAACCATCATTGTCTGCCCGGGTGCCCATGATCGACAACCACTGCAGTACGACGACGACGGATATCAGTCGTAATAAACCATCTTCTACCAAAAGGCAAGGGGCTGGTGCAATGCAGCCCTACGGCTGTCAGCCCCACAGCTGCCCGCACCCAGATCGCCAATGAAGGCTACCAGTCATGCTGCACCGTCTACCGCCAAAAGGCAGTTAGCTGCTGCTGCTGTGTAGCAATGCAGTCCCACGTCTGCCGGCACCTAGATGACATATGGTGACGGTGAGCTGAGCTGAGCGGGCTCCATGCTTGCCGTGATATGTTGTCTGCACAGGTAACCCAGGTAAAAAGGCGCGAATCTATTGTCTGCCGTTGCTGTGACGTAGGGGGAGGGACCTGACGACATGTACCCAGAACCCCCCGCGGCACTGTTTTGCATCATCCGGGCATTGGGATCTCAACCCATAATTCCAATGGGCGGCGGAGACTGCGGGAACTGTGGGATAGCTACCCATAGTGCAATGCGCCGGAAGTCGACGCTAGCCTCTGTACTGTGGACGCGGTCCGCCGAACTAATGCACTTAGAGCATTTTATGTGGGGACACACACAATCGGCTGTATACAACCGATTTCTATAAAACCGGCTTCTATTAATTCGATCTAATTTCATAGTGTAGACATACCCTGAGGCCTGGTCTACACTACGAGTTTAGGTCGACTTTAGCACCGTTAAATCTAATTAAGCCTGGACACGTTCACACGACAAAGCCCTTTCTTTCGACTTAAAGGGCCCTTTAAACCGGTTTCTTTACTCCACCTCTGACGAGGGGATTAGCGATAAAATAGGCCTTAGCGGGTCGGAATTGGGGTAGTGTGGATGGAATTCGACGTTATTGCCCTCCGGGAGCTATCCCACAGTGCTTCATTGTGACCGCTCTGGACAGCACTCTCAACTCAGATGCACTGACCAGGTCGACAGGAAAAGGCCCGCGAACGTTTGAATTTCATTTCCTGTTTGCTCAGCGTGGAGAGCACAGGTGACCATGCAGAGCTCATCAGCACAGGTAACCGTGATGGAGTCCCAGGATTGCAAAAGAGC
>NW_020673983.1:404-1600 GCF_002925995.2 Terrapene triunguis | reverse complement strand
TCCTCTGAGCTCTTTTAGTTTGATTACCCTGTAAAGTTATTTTCCATACTGATTTTACAGAGATGATTTTTATCTTTTTCTTTAATTAAAAGCTTTCTTTTTAAGAACCTGATAGATTTTTCCTTGTTTTTCGATCCAAGGGGGTTGGAACTGTATTCACCAGGAGTTGGTGGAAGGAAGGAGGGGGGATGGTTAATTTCTCCTTGTTTTAAGATCCAAGGGGTTTGGATCTGTATTCACCAGGGAATTGGTGAAAGGTTTCTCAAGGCTTCCCAGGGAAGGGAATTAGCTTTGGGAATGGTGGCAGCGGACCAGATCTAAGCTGGTAGTTAAGCTTAGAAGTTTTCATGCAGGCCCCCACTCTTGTACCCTAAAGTTCAAAGTGGGGATACAGCCTTGACAACTAGTGCAGTAGTTCTTCCTTCCCAGAAACGGGAAGTACGTGCTTGCAAAAGGGAACAGCCCCCCAGTGCAGCACAAGGTCGGTGTATCTCAGCAGGGAGCAGCAGGAACTCCTCACCCTACATGGGCTGGGATTGATACCTGGCTGGCCTGGGCCCCCAGAGGTGTGAGAGCCACGTGAAGATTTGTTTGTGGCTTTTCCCCTTCAGGGGGCCTAAGGAGCTCTTTCTCCCAGAGCTGCATGGTAGGAAGTGAAGGCTCAGCACTGAGCTGGAGGCTGGCAGCGATATTCTGTTCAGGGCTGGTGGGGGGAAGCTCCCCGCGGTGAGGCTTAGAGGCTTTCTGCTGCAATCGGGCCTGTGAGATATTAGTCTTGCAGTATTTGTTCAGCGCTGATGGATTGGCTGTAGGAGCTGTGTCTGGGGAGTCCCCACAGAACTGCCTGGCGGAAAGAGGGGGCTCTTCAGTTCTGCTGACTTTGCAGCTGGACACAGCCTTTTGGGTACTAGTGCCGGTGGTGCTCCCCGTCTGTGTGCTGGGAGGGGCCATCCTGTTCTCTGTACAGCAGGGAGTGCATGTGCTGGGGCGGGGCAGGGGGGGCTGGGGGAAATAAGCAGTAGGGAAGGAAGGGGGTGGGATGGGGAGGAGATGGGCAGTGGGGAAGGGGCATGGGATGGGGAAGAGAAGGGGATGGGGGATGCAGGGGCAGGGGAGAAGCGGGAGCCTGGCATGCAGCATCCCCTTGACAGCAGCTGAGGCTCGCCCGTTAAGCCGCCCCATCGAACCCTCCCCCT
>NW_020673983.1:0-304 GCF_002925995.2 Terrapene triunguis | reverse complement strand
CCCCCCGCCCATTACCCCCACCCCCTTATACCTGGCAACTCCCATGCCCAGTGCCCCTCTGGCCCGCAGAGCCCTATAACCAGCACCCCCCACTGCCTAGTGCCCCTCTCACAGCCCCCCCACAACTGCCCAGCACTCCATATTCCTGAGGGAATTCAGCACCAAAACATTAAAAATTCTGTGCACTATTTTAAAATTCTGCAAATGTTATTTGTCAATAAATAAATGTGGAAGCTGCAGCCTGGCAGGGGGAGCCCAGGCCACTGGCTGCATGGAGGTGGGAGATCACCCTGCAGCCTCCCCC
>NW_020673982.1:2496-2770 GCF_002925995.2 Terrapene triunguis | reverse complement strand
CGAAGTGGCCGCCCCAAGCACCTGCTTGGTAAGCTGGTGCCTGGAGCCGGCCCTGGCACCAGCGAACCAAGTGGGTGCTTGGGGCGGCCAATGGAAAGGGGGGTGGCACGTCCGGGTCTTCGGCAGTAATTCGGCAGTGGGTCCCTCGGTCCCTCTCCTCCTCTTTGAGTTGCCACCGAAGTGCTGCCAGAGAGGGAGTGAAGGACTCGCTGCAGAAGAATGAAGCAGCGCGATTGAGCTGCCGCCGAAGTGGCACTGATTGGCTTTTTTTTTT
>NW_020673982.1:0-2396 GCF_002925995.2 Terrapene triunguis | reverse complement strand
TTTTTTTTTTTTTTCCTGCTTCGCCGCTTGGGGTGGCAAAAAAGCTGGAGCCGGCCCTGATTGTAGTCATCTAGTCTGAACTCCTGTAGAACACAGGCCGTAGGACTTCCCAAAAATAATGGCTAGAACATATCTTTTAGAAAAAAATCTAACCTTGATTGAAAAAAATCTTCTTGACCCTTGGTATGCTGTTCCAATGGTCAGTTACTCTGTTTAAAAAAAAAAAAATATTATGCCTTGTTCCCAGTCTGAATTTGTCTATCTTCAACTAAGTTCCTTGGGCCAAGACTTTTTGTTGTGTGGACAGTGCCTAGCATACCCTCTCATATTTCATCTATAGACACACACATCACCATTAGCACAAACACACTACAGAGAAACTCTGAAACTGTCATGTGAAACTACCAGCACTCAGGTCTGGGAAATAATAGTAAAATTATTTGATTTTTTTACCCCTTTCTAGGTTTGCCTTGCATAGCACTGGTCATTATTTTCTTTTACTGTTTTAAAGACTGACTAATGATTAATACCGACTTTTTTAAAAAAGGGGTTGATTGCAGACTCTTTGCTATGATTATTCTCTCTCGGGCTCATGCAAAGCCCCTTGAAGTCAATGGAAAGCGTTCACCTGACTGCATGGGCGGTGGATCCTGCCCTAGTTGTAGTGCATGGCTGATAACCTGTGTTAGATGGTGGTATTTCTGCTTCCTGATTATGGTGAGTGACACTTTAAAATGAAAAATGAGTAGTGAATAATGCTCTTCAGGTGTGAAGAGTTGGAAATGTGGTGGTTCATGCAAAGATCTGTGAAGCTCCATTAGTTTTCATGAATGCCTAGTGGTTGGATGAACACTCAGAAATAACAATTATTGGGCCTGACTGTCCTCTCCCTTACTTTAGCCTGTCATAGGCTTTCGTTGAAGTTACTGATTTCTTAAGGCATAAATGATCCTATTCCGCCTGTGCTCTCTAGATTACACTGGTTTCCATTTGTTTATTTATTTAATGCAAGTCATGGTGTTAGCTTTGATACATATAACCCAGCATGAATTACATCCTGGCTACATTTAGGGCCCGATTCGACTCCTGTTGAAATCAACGAGGGTTTTTTTTCTATTGACTTCAGTAGGTGCAGACTGAGCCCTTTAAAACCACTTCTCTTAGGACCCATCCTTACAGCTGAGATCTATGTAGTCTCCAGGTTCCAAATCTAGGGGCTCGGAATGAAGGCACAGCTATGGAATGGTCTGATGAGATTTGCATTTGTTGATCAGCAGGGCATGTGGCAAAGCCTACCTCTGCACTAATTCATTTAAAGATGATTCTCCAGGAAGGAACTCGGTCACAGTCCCGGTTGCAAAAAATAATTTTTTATTCCATTAGTGAATGGCAGCCCTCAAAGGGATCAGTGGTTTGGTTCAATTCAGGACGAGAAAGCAGATGGTCCAACATATGACACTTCTGCGTTGTGCTTTCTGGCAAATGACCAGAATGACACAACACTTTAAATCAAAAAGCAAAGTGAGTGCAGCAAAACACTTGCTGGATTCTGCTGCAGTAGAGTAGGGGAATGGGATGGCACCTGATAAGACACAAATGTACAGCCACATTCCAAAGTCCTCCTGTTGTAGGCAAGAAGTGGTTGTGGTTAGCAGGTGGCTTTAGCCCAAAGATCAGGAGAAGGCTTTGGAAAGTCTTATTTTATTTCAGCCAGTTTGCCCATTTTTTTTTATTTTTATTTTTTCATTATCCCAGATAACCCAAACACTCATCAGTAGTAATTTATTCTCCTGAAAATAGAAATATCGCTGAACTACGCAGAGAGATGGAGGAGTCTGTAGAGGGAGGTGGAGTAATGGAGGAGAATGCATAACTTGCTTATTGTTCTGAACCTTCTTTACTCAGCGTCAGACTGTGGCTAACCATGACCAGGTAAATAAGGGCTAGGAAGGAAGATACAGAGAAACCTTATGCTTGCACACCATGCACCAGTCCCAGGGCCTGATTACCAGTTGCAGTCAGAGGCAGATTAAGCTTTTGTGGGGCCCCTGGGTCAGAGCAAGTTGGGGGCCCCCTTCCCATCCCTTCTGCCTGTAATCAGGGCCAGCTTCAGGTTTTCTGCCACCCCAAGCGGCGGGGGGGAGGGGGGAGCCGATCGGCGGCGTATCCTTCGCTCCCTCTCTTCCTGTTCGGCGGGAGCTCCAAGAGGAAGAGCGGGACTGAGGGACCCGCCACTGAATTCCTGCCGAAGACCCAGACATGCTGTCCCAATAGCGGATGGACTGCCGTCCCTTTGTATTGGCCAGCCCAAGCACTTGCTTCCTTAGTGGTGCCTGGAGCCGGCCCTGCCTGTAATCCACCATGCTCCTGCCATGCTTGCCCCACTTCACCTGCCC
>NW_020673981.1:770-8672 GCF_002925995.2 Terrapene triunguis | reverse complement strand
GGATACCTGAAAGAAATTGGAACAAAGGACAGTGACTGCAAGGGGTGTGAGTGATTGCTGGACCCAGGCTAAAAGGAGATTAGTCTGTAAAAGGAAGCATTCTGGAACTGGTGAGGATCTTATCTGTATTCAGTTTGACATAGATTTGCACATTTTATTTTATTTTGCTTGGTAATTTACTTTGTTCTGTCTGTTACTACTTGGAACCACTTAAATCCTACTTTCTGTATTTAATAAAATCACTTTTTACTTATTAATTAACTCAGAGTATGTATTAAGATGCCAGACCCCTCTCCTGTGGATCAGGTTTTAAGGGAAGACTGGGGGTCAGATCTCCTGGAGGGGGGAGTCCATCCAGCTGACCTGTTGGAGGCAAAGAGTGGGATGTCTGAGGGGATCTTACCGATCCAAAGTACTCCATTAAATAATGTTATTCCTGCCCCCCTTGTAAAAAATAACACTGTCTCTTCAAGGCTGGGGGAAGAAGAACTCTGCTCTTGGGAAGCTCCACAAGGGGGTGGGGTCTGACCCAAAGAAATTCCAGAGGGAGGAGCCGAGGGCAGGCATGGTTGCAGTACACCCTTTCCTTGCCAAAGCCTCAAACACATGCCTAAATCAAAAGCCTTCTCCAAAGAGGCAGAAGAATCTGCATCAGGGCACCTATCATGGTACACAAAGGAATTGGAAAATGTAATAGACACTAAGCAAGCTAAATTGTGTGAACAAAGCTTGTTCGCTGTAGAGTTGCTGCTAATCTTATGTCTTTTACTACTTCATCTATGGGTCAAAACAAAGGAGTTTAATACTATTGGTAAACCCTTTAAAGATGTGGGACATTCCCGATTTGTGGGAAAAACTTTTGTACATGCTAGGGATGGCGACAAGACAGTCCCCCAAGCATGTTACTTTTCAGCTTATACCTGTAAACAGGCTGGAAGCTTGGCACAGCAGCAAAAGCATAACAGGCCCGTGCTGCTGTGTGGAAGGGGAAACTGAGGCACACCGCCTCATGGCATTGGTGGCTAAATACCAAGACACCTACACTTTAATAGATATTGCTGTCTGCATTCTGTTAGCAATACTACACCCCAACATGTTTTCAGGTACCCGGGGACCAGGAAACCCAAACTTTGCTAGAACACTTATGAACGACATCATGTGGGTTAAAGGTACTAAAAGGGAGAGTGACCAAAGACAATGAGGGATTTTACATGTACTGCCTCCACCATGGACAGTGTCCAAGCCTCTGGCAGTAAGTTCAAGAGGAGGGTGTGACGTTGCACCCCATAACGCTTTATGGAAATATGCTTATGAGTGTAAATATGACATAACTGGAATATGTTTTATGCTACATATGCCATGTAACATATCTCTGTAAAGGTTATGATCTACTGAATATATTAATCCTATTTGTATGCATGTATCATTGTTGTATTCGAAGTTATGAATATTGGCTGTGTACTTGTTTGATTTTAAGTAGCCTTAGTAAGGCATTTGGTCAGCTTCTTAAGAAAGGAATTTGCAAGTTATGTGCCCAATCAAGAAACACTTAATGGACAATGGTACCTTGGAAGACTCCAATCCACATAAGAAGTCTACTGAGGATGTTCAAGGTAGCATGTGTACAATGGCTTGGCCTGTAAAATTCTGAGTCATGCATGGACATGTGACCTGCCCATGTGACTCCAAAACTCCATTTTGTAGCTGTAATTCTACACAGGGGGAAAAGGGGGTTTCCACCCAGAAGGAGAAACTATATTAAGTCCTGGGATACCCCTCCATTTTGTCTTCAGCTGGCTCAAGAGATAGCCTCTCCACCCCCAAAGGATACCTGAAAGAAACTGGACCAAAGGACAGTAACCACAGGTGTGTGAGTGATTGCTGGACCCAGACTAGAAGGAGGCTAGTCTGTAAAAGAAACTTACTGGAACATCTCTGAGGGTGAGATTTCATCTGTAATCACTTTCTTGCTGTATTAGATTTAGATTTGCCTATTTTATTTTATTTGACTTGGTAATTCACTTTGTTCTGCCTGTTATCACCTGGAATCACTTAAATCCTACTTTTTGTATTTAATAAAATCACTTATTAATTAACCCAGAATATGTATTAATACCTGGGGGGGGGGGGCAAACAGCTGTGCATATCTCTCTATCAGTGTTATAGAGGGCAAACAATTTATGAGTTTATCCTGTATAAAGCTTATACAGGATAAACGGATTTATTTGGGGTTTGGACCCCATTGGGAGCTGGGCATCTGAGTATTGGGGACAGGAACACATCTTAAGCTGTTTTCAGTTAAGCCTGCAGCTGTTGGGGGACGTGGTTCAGACCTGGGTCTGGGTTTGTAGCAGGCTAACATGTCTGGCTCAAACCTGGCAGGGTTCTGAATCCCAAACTGGCAGGGAAAACGAGCTTAGAGGTAGTCCCAGCCCATCAGCTGGCAGTTCCCAAGGGGTTTTCTGTGAGCCACCCCGTCCCAGTGTCTAATTGCAGTGTAGACATACCCAGAGGGAGAAGGGATGGCTGGCAATGGAAGGCCCTGTTTTGGAATCACAGAGGCCGTAGGCCTGCCCCGTGGAACTGTGCGGGTCCTTGGGGCTCAGCTCACTAGAGGGGTCACTCCCAAGGGACTGGTTACATGCTGGGTCACAGAGCAGACTCTGACTCCATGACACTGCTATCCTGGGACTCATCACTGGGATTCTTGCACCTTCCTCTGAATAGCTGGCACTGGCCCCTCTCCGAGACAGGAGACTGGGCTGGATGAAGCACGGACTGAGCCTCAGAAGGCCTGTTTTCCTTTCTGCTTCCCATGCAGCCTCCTTTCCAGTGGAGCCCAGCACCGGTAGGCCCTGAGGAAGGGAGCTGTGCTACAGCTCACACCTGCCTTTCACTACATGCAGAGCAATAAGTGAGAGACAATTTCAAACGACAGATCTCTGGCAAAGGGAGCCTGGACTTCCAACCAGGCACAGAAACATGCTACAGCCACCCCCGTTGGGGCAGCAGGGAACTGCGATCACTAGGGAAATACAGCTACACCAACCTTCTACGAACACTTTGGTCCTAGCCAACTAGCTCCCTAACCAAGTAGGGCACCCAGTTATACTGGGCTCAGCCTCAACCATGTTACACTAGGGATTGGATCAAACTGTCCCTGGACTGCCCAGGGTGTTAATCTCCTTATTGGGGTGGGGGTTAGATCCCAAAGTTACAGAGCAACTTTTAACTGGGGCTGGCTGGCTGCCAGATCTGGTCCCAGTTGCGGTGCAGATGGCGACCTGGCACTGGGCATACATTGGACACCCAGCATGAGCCACTCTAGGATGTCTCAGTTACCGGGAGGGAATCTCTCCTGCAAGGCTCAGCTACCCCAGAGCAGCAGCAATGTGGCTGAGTCAGCAATTTCCCCTGGGCATGGCACAGCTCCCTTTTTATTATTATTTCACTCCTCAGTGCAGCACCCGCTCCTGCAGAAGCCCTGTGCTGCTCCTCTGCAGGAGGGAGGGGCTTTTGCCCCCAATTCTGTGCCTGGCTCAGGCTCCCGGGCCTATTGGCGACTCCTCCAGAAGAATGAAACACGGCACATGGTCTCAATCACTGCTTATTTTAATTATGAATGATAGTTTCCAAATCCTGGCCCTCCACATCACAGGCACTGATGGGGAATGGGAAATGTTTCCATCCCTGACACTACTGAAGGTTACTGTATCCGTGTTGGGGAAAATACATGTTAAAACTGCAAGGATGAATTCTTAAACTAGCAAATCTTCTCCCCGAGAGAAATGTCTGGATAGTGCCTCAGTCTCCAATGGACCCTCCCATGTCTATTAGTGCTAAGAGGAGACAGATGCTCTTTATTTTAACAGCGCCTGGCCCACAGTTTGTAACTGCTTAAACTGTGCAACCCTTCTCTTGCATTTTCTTCAAAACGCTCAGTCTGCAACATTGTGAATGAACTGAAAAACAAGGATGAAGAGACAGAGTCTCTCACCATCCTGAACTTCCTGGACTAAGAGAGAAGTTACCTACAAGATTTAATTCATTTGTCTTTGGGGTTTGGTTGGAAAATATACTACCACTTTTGCTTTGTTTGCAAAGGCTGGGGCTTCATCTGTGAGCAGTTTGCCTGTGGGCTTTGGACGCACATGAGTAAGGAATTATCCTGTTTCAAGTAGTGCCCAGGAAACTGTGGAAAAAATATTAAGCATAACCACATTACAGTGTGCTACCCAATCAGGATTCTATTCCCAGGCTGGGCAGTTTCTGGGAGACGGGCACTGATAAGTTTATACATGGAGAGCTATAAACCCAATGTTTTAATCTGCAAAAGTCAGAGCCTCCCCCGGGGGAAATGAATACAGTGCTAGTACCTCACTCCACTGGGGGCAGCAGCAGAAGAGCACAAGGGTAGAGCAGCCTGTGGCCTTTCAACCATTGTGCTCAATAACACTGCTCAATAGGACTAGACAACTCAGCGGTTAAAGTCTATCAGCCGCTAGGGGCTGGTCTACTTGGGGCTGAGCTGCACCCGCAGTTGCACGGGGGCTTGTCTACATCGATGCTGTGGCGATCGATGCTGCGGCGGTCGATTTAGTGGGTCTAGTGAAGCCCTGCTAAATTGACCGCAGATCGCTCTCCCGTCGACTCCTGTACTCCACAGGAGAAGAGTGGGGAGCGTCTCCCGTCGACATCACGTAGCATGGACCCCACCGTAAGTAGATCTAAGTGATGTCGATTTGAGTTACACTATTCACGTAACTCAAATGGCGTAGCTTAGATCGACTTTCCCCTGTAGTGTAGACAAAGGAGTGTAGGTAAGGCCTCTGATCATGTCTCATGTAGACAGAAAGCACAGAGCTAGCAATGCTGAGCACCACCAGCCTGGAATGGAAGAAGAGCAGGCAGAATGGACTTCTCCTGACCCCCTCCTGCACAGGATCACACGGGTGTGGGCATGAAGGTAATCCTGCTGTTTGCACAACTACCCATCCAGCACACCGCACACCCAGGCAAGCAGTGCACCTCAAAGGAAAAATCTAGGCTAGTAGGACCACTGCTCAGCAATTCTTCCTAAGACAGCACTAAAGCAGGTGGTGGCAGCATAGCCACACTCCCCCATCGGTGGTCTCTGTTCCTCTTGCCCAGCCTGCAGCTTTCCATGCTGTGTACGCTGTATTCCTGTGGAAAAGCTTGGCTCTCCGATTTACTGATCTCAGAAGGGTCATTTCACAGCCCCATGATTGGCTGCCAGCTGTCTTTCTCAACTTTTGCCCACATTATCATCAGCTTTCTCATTAATTCTGTCTCAATTTGAAGAGTTCTTTCCAACACTGGAACAATAACCATAATTGTCACAGTTCATACTATTTTCCACAGGACACCAGCCTCATTCAGTGCATCTCAGCAAAATAGAAACAAAACCATGGTTTTTTTCTATTCAAAGACCTATGGGATAACCAGGGTTGTCCCAGAACTGGTCTAGGCAAGTGTTTCAAGAATTTGTCCTGTCCAGCTGTGATTGAGGGAAGCTCCCAAGGGGCTCCAGTCTCTCTGTATTTGAATAAAGAGCCTGTGGGTGAAAGCAAATCACTCCATCAATAAATTAACATTTTAAAAAAATGTAAACCATGCAAAGCGCTCATGATCCACCTGCTAGCGAACAGCTGTTACCCTTCCGCCCTCTATTTGCTCCCCATTCTGTCCCCAGCTCTCCTGCTGGCTGCTGCCCCATACAGGTGCCTCTGCCATCTCCCCAGCTAGGGCCTTGCCCTGCCAGCCGACTCTCTGTCGCTGCCCAGAGCAGTCCCTGATGTAGGACAGCTGCCTACGCCAGCAGAAACGGGATGCAGTCAGGATCAGCTCCAGTGCGGGACGCTAGGAAAGGCAGTGCAGACGAGGAGATGCTGGGCTCTCTGCAGTGGTCTCAGCGTCTCCTGCAGACTGGCTCTGAGGAGTGCTGCTCCGGCCCATGCTCTATGGTTGCAACGCATCTCTGTGCAGGGGCAGCGCAAGGCTTTGGCACTTCATATTCAGGGTTTACATGGGACTTAAAAGGTGCGTAAACCTTGATCCTAATTCTCCATTGCCTGGCACCGTGTGCAGTCATTCACCCCTGTGCACAGGAGAGTGAAAGGCTCCCGCTCTCATTTTGCAGAGGAGTAAATAACGCACAAGATGCAAGGAAGGGGAGAACCAGGCCCTCCACACCCTCATGCATTCCATCTGCACTCCAGCAGGGAGCACCCTGCTCAAAGGGCTAGCAATTTAACAGAGAGCCCTGCTCACGCCGCAGCCTTTGTCTCTCCCGCTAGACAGACAGACAGATCCTGAGTGAGAGACAAGCCAAATGGGTAGCAAGAAATTGAAATATTCCTTAAAGAACACAGCGGCCTATTGCTGGTCCGCAGGGCAGGAGCTGCACGAAGAGAGAAATCCTGCAGTCTCACTGATGCCCCAGCACGCTGGAGCTAATGCACATACTGTCCGCGTCTGAGAACCCCGCCACGTGGATGCTTTTCTTGCCAAGCTGCCCATAAAAATATAGGCTCCAGTATGTAAAAACCAAACTATAGATCTATCAAATCATTAAACAACCTAGCGGGGCTGTGCTGGCAAACAGTTTATTTTGTTAAAAAGTCATCAGTCCCATTACCACATTACTGCATTGCACTTTCATGGCTGAATGGTAAGCTCACGTCTGGGAAATGACTGCATTATTCCTGGGCAATCTCTTCTCCAGAGGCATCAGACAGCACTGTTCTAGGTGAGAAAGCATGCAATCCAGAGTGCCAAGAGCCTCCCCTTGCTCTTTTGCTAACATACTTCAGAAAGCACTGGATAAAGCTGGTGTGGCCTGGTTGAAAATACTTTACTCTTCAGTCCTGTAGCATTTACATTGTTTTATTTTATTTTATATTTAATATAGAATCTATTATGTCAAAGTGTAGACAAGCCCTCGGATTATAGACTATATGTAGGAATCAATTCTACAGAAATGCAGCCACTTCTTGGGAGGGTGGAATACAGTGGCTATTTAACAGCTCACAGCAATACTACACAACAGCTTAGGAAATTAAATGAAAAATAATATTGTATCGAAATGAACCTGCTTGGGAACTTCCCAAATTAGAATCTGTCCAGGACAACTGAGAACACATCTACTCTTACAAACCAAAAGCCTCCCACTACAGCAGTGCAACATGCTGAGACCCTGGCCCAGTGCCAGTTCCGAGGGAAAACTGCCACTACTTAATCACTAACCTCACTTCCAGCAACACAATATTTTTTTCTTGGCAGTCTCCCATCTAAGGACTTGCTACACCCAGCTTTGCATAGCTTGATAAAGCAAACAATAGCACATCTCAAGGTTATGACGCTGCAGATATGATGTAGGCTATGAAATATGTTACACAGAATAATCTCTAGTTAAAGATAAGTGATTATTCTAATAAATGGGCCCTATTTACACAGATGGTGACAAAATGCCTTAAATAATTATGTTCTCTGGTTTGTGATGCATAGCAATATTTCAACACCTAATTTATAATTACACATTAAACTTCAAACCTTTATATAATTTTTATAAGATTTACAGTTTTTTAAAGCTACATTAAAAGAATGTTAACAAGGTTGCAAAGTCAAGCCCTCAAAAGCTAGGAAATGCCAGATTTATAGTTGCCTATGCACCGTTAATTCGGCCCCCCCATGTGCATTGGCATTATGTTACAGTCTATTCTCAAGTAGGGTTACCATACGTCCGGATTTTGCCGGACATGTCCGGCTTTTTGGGACTCAAATCCCCGTCCGGGGGGAAATCCCAAAAAGCCTGACATGTCCGGCAAAATCCAGCGCCGCTGGTGCTGGGCGGCCGGGGGCCGGGCCGGGGGTGCTGGGGGG
>NW_020673981.1:0-670 GCF_002925995.2 Terrapene triunguis | reverse complement strand
ACTGGGGCCATGGTTCTGTCTTCCCTCCACATCAGCACAGAGAGCTGGCCAGCAGCAGAGAGTGAAGCATACATACCCCCATCCAAAGGAATAGCTCAGCTTTTATGTTCCCTAGCACCACACATTTGAACTGTGCTTTAGTGTGTGAATAGGTGGGTATGTTGTGGCAGATCAAATAGCTGTGTATATGAGTGTGGGGCTAGGTGCAAGTGACTGTGAAGCTGGGGTCAGTTCAGATCAGTGTGCAGATGAGCATCCAGAGGATAAGATTTCTCCTCTGCCATGAACATCACCCTGTGCATTTTCGATGGAAAGTGATTAATTCCATCTAGTTCGTGGGCACCAGCTGCCTCCCACCTTTGCATTTGCAAATAGCAGAGAGGACAGTATTTACAGAACCAAAAACATATGGCAACTGCACCTTTTAACCCATTGGGAAATGACTGAAGATCATTGTACTCCATGCATTTAAAGCATAAAAACCTTTCATCTGAAAGAAATTCCCTTCCCCCATACCTGTATCAATTACAGAAGATGCATTAAGAGGTTTTAGTAATGATTTCTTGTCAATAAACTGAGCCTCTAAGTCCCTGTGCTTTAGTGACCTGATTCAAACTCTCTTGGGGCAAAATGCACCAGCGAAAGTAGTGCTACAAATACAAAGGCAGGA
>NW_020673980.1:419-7020 GCF_002925995.2 Terrapene triunguis | reverse complement strand
TGGAGACAAACTACCTAGATGAAGAGAATAGGACTGCAATGACAAGCCAGAGGCGGGGGGAAGAGAGAGAATGGGAACAGGGCACAAAGTGTCAATTTTGGAGGGGAACAGGCAGACACAAAGGTCTGCGGATGAGTCAGCGTTGTATTGTCAAGGAGACTTGTCTATAGGACCCGCCGCGCCTCATTTGGTTGAGAAGTTGGAAGTCAGACCGATTGGTGTGTGGACGGAAGGGGGACTTGGGCTCAAATCTAACTCAGAACCCAGGGTCAGTGTGCAATGTAAACATACCCAATAAGGCCTGGGCCATACACTGAACAATGACGAGAAAACAATGATGAGAAAAAACAAAATATTGAATAGCTGCTCATTCAGTGAGCATCATCCATCCTGTGCACTGAATGAGACAGGACTCCTCTGGAAAAATTAGTATGTGATCATGTAAAAGACGGTTACTCACCGTTGTAACTGTTGTTCTTCGAGATGTGTTGCTCATATCCATTCCAGTTAGGTGTGCGCGCGCCGCGTGCACGATCGTCGGAAGATTTTTGCCCTAGCAACCCCGGTGGGTCGGCTGTGGAGCCCCCTAGAGTGGCGCCGTTATGGCGCTGGATATATACCCCAGCCGACCCAGCGCCCCCTCAGTTCCTTCTTGCCGGCTACTCCGACAGTGGGGAAGGGGGGCGGGTTTGGAATGGATATGAGCAACACATCTCGAAGAACAACAGTTACAACGGTGAGTAACCGTCTTTTCTTCTTCGAGTGCTTGCTCATATCCATTCCAGTTAGGTGACTCCCAAGCCCCACCTAGGTGGCGGGGTCGGAGTGAGACATTGCTGTGTGCAGAACCGCTGACCCGAAAGCAGCATCGTCTCTGGATTGTTGCACCAGCGCATAGTGAGTAGCAAATGTGTGGACCGATGACCACACTGCAGCTCTACAAATGTCCTGGATCGGTACTTGAGCCAGGAAGGCAGTCGAGGAGGCCTGGGCCCTCGTGGAATGAGCAGTGAGGCGTGGCGTCGGTACACCGGCCAGGTCGTAGCAAGCACGAATGCAGGACGTAATCCAAGAGGACAGGCACTGTGAAGAGACCGGTGAGCCTTTCATCCGGTCGGCCACTGCAACGAAGAGTTGCGTCGTCTTCCTAAATGGCTTTGTACGGTCGATATAGAAAGCCAGGGCCCTGCGAACGTCTAAGGAATGCAAACGCTGGTCTTGACGAGTAGCGTGCGGCTTCGGATGGAAGACCGGAAGGAATATGTCCTGATTAATGTGAAAAGGTGACACCACCTTCGGAAGAAAGGCAGGATGGGGGCGAAGCTGCACCTTGTCCTTGTGGAACACCGTGTAAGGGGGCTCGGATGTCAGCGCCCTGAGTTCAGAGACGCGTCGTGCTGAGGTGATGGCCACGAGGAAGGCTGTCTTCCAGGATAAGTACAGGAGTGAGCAGGTCGCCAATGGTTCAAACGGAGGCCCTGTGAGCCTGGAGAGCACGAGGTTGAGGTCCCACGTCGGAACCGGCTGTCGTTGCTGTGGGTACAGCCGGTCTAAGCCCTTGAGGAATCTAACCACCATCGGGTTAGAGAAGACCGAGGACGTGAGTTCTCCTGGGTGGAAAGCGGAAATAGCGGCGAGGTGAACCTTGATTGAGGATGTCGCCAAGCCTTGCTGTCTTAAGGACAGGAGGTATTCCAGTATGCAGGGGATAGGTGCCTGCAAGGGAGAAGTAGCTCGTTGCTCGCACCAACAGGAGAACCGCTTCCACTTGGCTAGATAAGTGGTTCGCGTAGAGGGCTTTCGACTTCCCAGCAGAACCTGCTGAACGGCCTGCGAGCACTGCCGCTCTGTCCGACTCAACCATGGAGCATCCACGCCGTGAGGTGGAGGGACTGTAGGTCGGGGTGACACAACCGGCCGTGGTCCTGGGAGATGAGGTCCCGACTCAAGGGGAGCGTGATCGGCGCTCGTACCGAAAGATCCAGCAGTGTGGAGTACCAGTGTTGCCTCGGCCAGGCGGGGGCGACTAGAATCACCCGTGCATGATCCCCGCGGATCTTGAGCAGTACCCTGTGGACCAGCGGAAATGGAGGGAAGGCGTAGAACAGGTGGTCCTTCCATGTTAGAAGGAAGGCGTCTGACTGAGAGCCCGGGGCTCGTCCGTGCAGGGAGCAGAATACCTGGCACTTCCTGTTGGCCCGAGATGCGAAGAGGTCGATCTGGGGAAATCCCCACCTCTGGAAGACGGAATAGATGACGTCCGGGCGAATTGACCACTCGTGTGTCTGGAAGGACCTGCTGAGACGGTCCGCCAGCGTATTCTGGACTCCAGGAAGGAAGGATGCCGTAAGATGTATCGAGTGGGCGATGCAGAAGTCCCACAGGCGAATGGCCTCTTGACATAGGAGCGATGAGTGGGCTCCGCCTTGCTTGTTGATGTAGAACATTGCCGTGGTGTTGTCGGTGAGAACCAACACGCAACGGCCCTGTAGGAAGTTGAGGAACGCCTGGCAAGCTAGGCGCACCGCCATCAGCTCTCTGACGTTGATGTGGAGGGCTAGTTGGGCCACGGACCAGAGGCCCTGGGTATGGTGCTCTCCGAGGTGAGCGCCCCAACCTAGAGATGAAGCATCCGTGACTAGGTGGAGGGAGGGCTGTGGGTCGTGAAAGGGTACTCCTGCACAGACCACCGTACGATCCGTCCACCAGGTGAGGGAGGCCCGGACCGAGGCCGGAACCGTGACCACCATATTCAGGTCGTCTCGATGAGGACGGTAGACCGATGACAGCCAAGCCTGCAGTGGGCGAAGTCGTAGCCTGGCGTGCCTGGTCACGTACGTGCACGAGGCCATGTGGCCCAATAGGGCAAGGCAAGTTCTTACGGTGGTGATTGGAAAAGTCCTGAGTCCTTGAATGACGCTTAGGATGGTCTGAAAGCGGCTGTCGGGGAGGATAGCTTGGGCGCGTCTGGAGTCCAGGACTGCTCCGATAAACTCTATCCTCTGAGTTGGTACCAGGGTGGATTTTTCTCTGTTGAGTAGAATGCCCAACTCGTGGAAAGTGTGTGTCATCATGCGGACATGAGCCTGCACTTGGTCCCTGGTGCGGCCGCGTACCAGCCAGTCGTCTAAGTACGGGAACAGCTGTATCCCTTGTCGACGAAGGAAGGCCGCGACGACTGCCAGACACTTTGTGAACACTCTGGGAGCCGAAGACAAGCCGAAGGGAAGGACTGCAAATTGGTAGTGCATTGCGCCTACTACAAATCGCAGGAAGCGCCTGTGAGGCGGATAGATCGCTATGTGAAAATAAGCGTCCTTCATGTCGAGGGCAGCGAACCAGTCTCCAGGATCCAGTGAAGGGATGATGGTCCCCAATGACACCATGCGGAACTTCAACTTTACTATGAATTTGTTGAGTCCGCGCAAGTCTAAGATGGGCCGTAGACCCCCTTTTGACTTGGGGATCAGAAAGTAGCGTGAGTAAAACCCCCTGCCCCTTAGCTCCGATGGAACCTCCTCTATGGCCCCCAAAGAGAGGAGCCCAAAAACCTCCTGTGTAAGGAGTTGCTCGTGAGAGGGGTCCCTGAAGAGGGACGGGGAGGGGGAGTGGGAGGGGGGGGGCGAGGAAAATTGGAGGGCGTATCCCCTCTCCACCGTGCGAAGGACCCAGCGGTCCGAGGTTATAAGGGACCAAGCACGGTGGAAGCGGGAGAGGCGATCCCGGAAGGGGGGAGTTGGATCCTGGATACAGGCCGAGGTGCCGTCCTCGACCGCACCTTCAAAAGTTTTGCCTAGGCCCTGAAGGTGGCCTAGGCTGTCCCTGGTTTTGACCAGGTTGAGGGCCGGTCGACCTCCGCCTGCCCCCTCGACCCCGCCGCCTGGCAAAGTCCTGTCTAGGACGAGGCGGGGGAGGGTAAAATCTCTGTGGCGGTGGCCGGAAGGGTCTGCGCTGAGGCCCCGGGACATGCATCCCCAGGGAGCGCATCATTGTCCGCGAGTCCTTGAGGTTTTGGAGCCTCGCGTCAGTCTTCTCTGAAAAGAGTCCCTGGCCCTCAAACGGCAGATCTTGTAGCGTCTGCTGTAGCTCTGGTGGCAAGCCAGACACCTGGAGCCAGGAGAGTCGCCGCATGGCTATCCCCGACGCCAGGGTCCTAGCTGCCGAGTCTGCAATGTCAAGCGAGGCTTGTAAGGAGGTGCGCGCCACCCGCATACCCTCCTCTACCAAAGCCCCAAACTCCTCCCTCGATTCCTGGGGAACCAGCTCCTTGAATTTCCCCATCGAGGACCAGGAGTTGAAGGAGTAGCGGCTCAGGAGCGCCTGCTGGTTGGCCGCTCGGAGTTGGAGCCCCCCCGCCGAGTAGACCTTGCGTCCGAACAAGTCGAAGCGCTTAGCGTCCTTCGACTTGGGCGCAGCGGCCTGCTGGCCATGGCGCTCCCGTGCATTCACCGATGATACCACCAGTGAGCACGGCTGAGGATGGGTATACAGATATTCATGGTCTTTGGAGGGGACAAAGTACTTCCGCTCCACTCCTCTGGCCGTGGGTGGAATCGAGGCCGGGGTTTGCCAGATGGTGGTGGCATTGGCTTGAATGGTCGGGATCAACGGTAACGCCACGCGAGAGGGAGCGTCCGCTGACAGGATATTTACAATGGGGTCGTGCACCTCCACGATCTCCTCCGTTTGGAGGTCCATATTGCGCGCCACCCTTCGCAAGAGGTCCTGGTGCGCTCGCAGGTCAATAGGAGGCGGACCCATGGCGGATGTGCCCGCTACCGCCTCATCGGGGGAGGAGGAGGAAGATCCCCCCGGTGGCAAGGGGTCCAAGGGTGGTTCCTGCTCCAGTTGTTCCTGTTGAACGTCAGCAGCCCCTGGGACCAGGGCCTCCACCGGAGTGGGCACCGGCGCCTCCATACCACCTGGTGGGGGGCGGGAGATGGTGGCCTCCGGGACCCTGGGCTCGGAGCGTGCCGAGCGGGACGCAGAAGGAGGGGCGCCTTGCGCCTGGTGGTAGGCCCACGGGGTCCAGAAGGACCAATGCGCAGGAGCTTGCGTAGGGTCCTCCGCTGTCTCCTCCAGGTGGGTGGCCTCCGCCTCCGAGGAACGGGACGCCGACCTCGATGGCCACGGCGGTGCCGAGCGCACCGACACCGGCACCGGATGGTACGGTGCCGATCGGTGCCGGTCGTAGGGCGATCTGTCCCTGCCCGGTGCCGGGAAACGGTGCCGAGATCTAGATCGGGATCGGTGCCGGTAGTCTCTTCGGTGCCGAGAGCCCGATCTGGAGCGGGACGAAGATCTCGAGGAGGCCCGGTACCGGGAGCGGCCTCTCGAGCCCGAGCGGCGCTCATACCGGTGCCGGGAGCTCCTCCTTGAGCCCGAGCGGTGCCGGTCGTCACGACGGTGCCGGGATCTGGAACGGCGTCGTGAAGGTGATCGGTGCCGCGAGTACGACCGGTGCCGAGGTGACATTCGGCGCCGGGACTCCGAGCGGCGTCGGGACGTGCTCCTGGACCTCGAACGGTGCCGCAAGTCTGGAGCTGGAGACGGCGGGCGCAGCAGGGCAGGCTTGCCCCTGGACTGCAGCTGTCGCGGAGCAGCCGGTGCCGGGAGGTGTGACGGCCCCGGTTCGGTGAAGGCAATCAGGTCCCGTGCCGTTTCAAATGTCTCCGGGGTGGACGGGAGACAAGGTTCCACCACCAGCCTAGGTGGGGAAACAGTCCGCACCGGACTCGACGGCCTCGGTGCCGGAGTCAACGGTGGGGCCGCCTGTTGTGGGCGGTCCAACGGCGGACGCGGCTCTACCCCCGGCACCGAGGGAGCCGGCGTCTTCGGCGCAGCCTTGTCCTGGGTCTTGCGGACCTTCTTGTGGCCCGGAGACAGCGATCGGCGCCGAGGCCCCTGAGGCGGGCGCGGTGCCGACGTCTGCCGGTGCCGTGGTTTATCCGTCGCACCGGTCGGCGCCGCCGGGGCGCTGCGCACGGAGGCGCTCGGTGCCGGGGTGCTGTGCACCGAAGTGCTCGGTGCCGGGACGCTGCGCACCGAAGGAGGGTCCGGACTCAGAGCCGCCTCCATCAGGAGCTGTCGGAGCCTGAAATCTCGCTCCTTCCTCGTCCTCGGCTTGAAGGCCTTGCAGATAGGGCACTTATCTGTGGGATGGGCCTCCCCAAGGCACTTCAAGCAGGAGCTATGCGGGTCGCTTGTTGGCATGTGCTTCCCGCAGGACGCGCACGGCTTAAAGCCAGGAGCCTTGGGCATGAGCCCGGCTGTGCGCCGGGGAGAAAAGGGGGGAGACAACCCCCTAAACCCCCGCTAACTATTTACAACTACACAAAAAACTAACAATTAACTATCTAAAGAACTATAACAACTATATACAACTATCTACACTAATGAAAATGAGAAAGCTAGGGAGAGTGGAGATCAGCTATGCCGCGCTCCACAGTTCCAACGACCGTCAGGGGCGGTAAGAAGGAACTGAGGGGGCGCTGGGTCGGCTGGGGTATATATCCAGCGCCATAACGGCGCCACTCTAGGGGGCTCCACAGCCGACCCACCGGGGTTGCTAGGGCAAAAATCTTCCGACGATCGTGCACGC
>NW_020673980.1:0-319 GCF_002925995.2 Terrapene triunguis | reverse complement strand
GGGGGGCTCCACAGCCGACCCACCGGGGTTGCTAGGGCAAAAATCTTCCGACGATCGTGCACGCAGCGCGCGCACACCTAACTGGAATGGATATGAGCAAGCACTCGAAGAAGAATTAAAACTATCCTAATGCATATGTACAAGCGGGCCAAATTAAGGTTGCTCAGGCAACCTTAATTCTGGTGTTTCCTTGAGCACTTGACTTGAGCAACCTCAATAATGTTCTTTTAATGTTGGGGGGGGGGGGGGGGGGGTACAGTAGATACCTCATCTTGAAGAAAATGAATAGATTTAACCAATACTTAAGAACGGTACACAA
>NW_020673979.1:578-1093 GCF_002925995.2 Terrapene triunguis | reverse complement strand
GTCAGTGGGGTTCACGTGGCTCAGGCCAGACACCTGGGCAGGGGACTTGCCCCCATAGCACTGGTCGAGTGCGTGGCCCAGGGTGTTCACAGCCCCCTCCTCACCCCTCCCTGAGCCCAGCCTGGCTCCTCACCTAGAACAAAGCAGCGGCGCCCATCGGCCTCACTACTGCCTGAGTCCCAGGTGCTGCTGCTGTCCCCTGGGGAGCGGGCCGAGCTGCTGGTGCTGCGACAGGGATCCTCCACCTCCTGCCCTGGGGAGGCTGGAAGGTCCTCAGGGACTAGGCAGGGCGATGCCTCCTGCTGAGAATCAGGGCTGGGCTCTTGGGGCCAGTGCTTCCCACACAACAAGCCCCAGAGCCACCCTGCCCGGCTCCCCTTCTGGGCTGGGTCCTGCCTGCCCAGCCGCATTCTGGGCCAGCTCCATTTCGGCCTGGCCGGTGGCTCTCTCACCTCAGCGCCTGCGCCAGGAGCGGCTTTCCTCTGCCAGAAGGCTGGGCACTTCCACCTCCTCGC
>NW_020673979.1:0-478 GCF_002925995.2 Terrapene triunguis | reverse complement strand
GAGGCTGGAAGGTCCTCAGGGACTAGGCAGGGCGATGCCTCCTGCTGGGAATCAGGGCTGGGCTCTTGGGGCCGGTGCTTCCCACACAACAAGCCCCAGAGCCACCCTGCCCGGCTCCCCTTCTGGGCTGGGTCCTGCCTGCCCAGCCGCATTCTGGGCCAGCTCCATTTCGGCCTGGCCGGTGGCTCTCTCACCTCAGCGCCTGCGCCAGGAGCGGCTTTCCTCTGCCAGAAGGCTGGGCACTTCCACCTCCTCGCTCAGCCGGGAGCTCCTTCCCCGCCAGCAGGGACGGAGAAGCCGCTCTGCTCCTGGGGAAGATGGCAGCTGCTTCCCTCAGGTTCTGGGGCCACCTGCAGAGCCTTCTTCCTGAACCTCCTCAGGAGCCTGGACAGCCTGGAACCGAGCGGGGAGCAGGCGTGAGTCTGGGGTCAAAGGCAGCCTCTCACTAACCAGCCTTTTTGGTCCCTCCCCATCCCTG
>NW_020673978.1:622-2102 GCF_002925995.2 Terrapene triunguis | reverse complement strand
CCCTCAGCCTTCTTTTGGTTAGGCTAAACAAACCAAGCTCCTCGAGTCTCCTTTCATAGGAAAGGTTTTCCATTCCTCGGATCATCCTAGTTGCCCTTCTCTGTACCCGTTCCAGTTTCAGTTCATCCCTTTTAAACATAGGAGACCAGAACTGCACACAGTACTCCAAGTGAGGTCTCACCAGCGCCTTGTATAACGGAAGCAGCACCTCCCTGTCCCTACTAGAAATACCTCGCCTTATGCATCCCAAGATCGCATTAGCTTTTTTCACAGCCACGTCGCATTGCCGACTCATAGTCATCCTGCGATCAACCAGGACTCCGAGGTCCTTCTCCTCCTCAGTCACTTCTAACCTATGCGTCCCTAGCTTATAACTGAAATTCTTATTAGTCATCCCTAAATGCATCACCTTACACTTCTCACTATTAAATCTCATCCTATTACTAATACTCCAATTTACAAGGTCATCCAAGTCTCCCTGCAGAATATCCCGATCCTTCTCCGAGTTGGCAATGCCTCCCAACTTTGTGTCATCCGCAAACTTTATCAGCCCACTCCTACATTCGGTTCCGAGGTCAGTAACGAATAGATTAAATAAAATCGGACCCAGAACCGAACCTTGAGGAACCCCACTGGTGACCTCCCTCCAATCTGACAGTTCACCTTTCAGTACTACCCGCTGCAGTCTCCCCTTTAACCAGTTCCTTATCCACCTCTGGATTTTCCTATCGATCCCCATCTTATCCAATTTAACCAATAATTCCTCATGCGGAACCGTATCAAACGCTTTACTAAAATCGAGGTATATTAGATCCACCGCATTTCCTTTATCTAGAAGGTCTGTTACTTTCTCAAAGAAGGAGATCAGGTTGGTTTGGCACGACCTGCCTTTCGTAAACCCATGTTGTAATTTGTCCCAATTGCCATTCACCTCAAGGTCCTTAACTACTTTCTCCTTCAAAATTTTTTCCAAGACCTTACATACTACAGAAGTTAAACTAACAGGCCTGTAGTTACCCGGGTCACTTTTTTTCCCCTTCTTGAAAATAGGAACCACATTAGCTATTCTCCAGTCCAACGGTACCACCCCCGAGTTTACAGATTCATTAAAAATTGTCGCCAAGGGGCTCGCAATTTCTCGCGCCAGTTCCTTCAGTATTCTAGGATGAAGATCATCCGGTCCGCCCGATTTAGTCCCGTTTAGCTGGTCAAGTTTGGCTTCCACCTCTGATACTGTAATGTCTATCCCCCCTCCTCTATTCCCCTCTGTCCTACTCCCTCTATTCCTAAACCCTTCATTAGCCTTATTAAAGACCGAAGCAAAATATTCATTTAGATATTGTGCCATGCCTAGATTATTCTTAATTTCCACTCCATCCACATTCTTCAGCGGTCCCACTTCCTCTTTCTTTGTTTTCTTCCTATTTATATGGCTATAAAACCTCTTACTATTGGATTTAATTCCCCTCGCAAGGTCCAA
>NW_020673978.1:0-522 GCF_002925995.2 Terrapene triunguis | reverse complement strand
TGTACGCTTTCTGTTTTTTCTTAATCGCCCCTTTGAGACTCCCGCTCATCCAGCTAGGTCTAAATCTCCTGCCCACTAATCGTTTTCCCTTTCTTGGGATACAGGCCTCAGACATCTCATGCAACTTCTGCTTGAAATAATCCCAGGCGTCATCTGCCTTTAGATCCCTAAGTATGTTAGCCCAATCCACTTCCCTAAGTAGTTGCCTTAATTTATTAAAGTTGGCCTTTTTGAAATCGTAAACCTTAGTCACAGTTTTATTTCTGTTAATCCTTCCATTTAGTTTAAACCGAATTAGCTCATGGTCACTCGAGCCAAGGTTGTCCCCTACAACCATTTCTTCAACGAGGTCCTCACTACTCACCAGCACTAAATCTAAAATGGCATCCCCCCTCGTCGGTTCAGTTACTACTTGATGAAGGAATTCATCTGCTAGCACGTCTAGGAACATCTGAGCCCTATTATTGTTACTAGCATTTGTTCCCCAATCTATATCTGGGAAGTTAAAGTCCCCCATGATTA
>NW_020673977.1:520-1529 GCF_002925995.2 Terrapene triunguis | reverse complement strand
TATCTCTGTAAATCTGGATTGATGACTCCTGGGGAGTTAATATGAGGATGCAAGGAGTCCAGGAGAGCTGGCTGTATTTTAAAGAAGCCTTATTGAGGGTGCAGGAACAAACCATCCCGAAGTGCAGAAAGAATAACAAATATGGCAGGCGACCAGCTTGGCTTAACAGTGAAATCTTCAGTGAGCTTAAACTCAAAAAGGAAGCTTACAAGAAGTGGAAATTTGGACAGATGACTAGGGAGGAATATAAAAATATTGCTCGAGCATGCAGGGGTGTAATTAGGAAGGCCAAGGCACAATTGGAGTTGCAGCTAGCAAGGGATGTGAAGGGTAACAAGAAGGGTTTCTACAGGTATGTTAGCAACAAGAAGGTGGTCAGGGAAAGTGTGGGACCCTTACTGAATGGTGGAGGCAACATAGTTAGGGTTACCATTCGTCCGAATTCCCCCGGACATGTCCGGCTTTTAGAGTTAAAAATAGCGTCCGGGGGGAATTTGTAAATGTCCGGACTTCCCCACCCCCGTGCAGAGCACACGCTGCTGACAGGGCAGCCGGCCGGATGGTGCCACTTACATGGGGCTCCGACAGCCAGAGAGAGCCCCTCCTCCCCCCTGCAGCAGAGATCACTCCCTCCCTCCCTCCCTGCATTCGCAGATCACCAGCCGGCCGTTCGCACCGGCAGTCTGGAGCTCCTCCCCCTGCTCCTCCTCCCCGGCACGCTGGTCTGAGCGGCAGGGTAAGGGGGACAGGGGGTCGGAGAAGGGGCAGGGAGGTTCTGGAGGGGGCAGTCAAAAGACGGGGGGGTTGGGCGTTCGGGGGGGCTTTCTGGGGGTTGGGGTGTGGATAAGGTTTTGGGCAGTCAGGGTACAGGTAGGGGGGGCAGTTAGGGTGGGGGGGTCTCAGGAGGGGGCAGTTAGGGGACAAGGAACAGGGAGGCTTAGGTAGGGGGTGGGGTTCTGGGAGGCAGTTAGGAGCAGGGGTCCCAGGAGGGGGCAGTCAGGGGACAAGG
>NW_020673977.1:0-420 GCF_002925995.2 Terrapene triunguis | reverse complement strand
GACTCCACCCCCTACCTAAGCCTCCCTGCTCCTTGTTCCCTGACTGCTCCCTCCTGAAACCCTCCCCCATCCTAACTGGCCCCCTAGGACTCCACCCCCTACCAGTCCCCTGACTGCCCCAACCCTTATCCACACCCCCACCCCCAGACAGACCCCCGGGACTCCCATGCCCCATCCAACCACTCCCCACCCCCTGACAGCCCCCCCCCCAGAACTCCCGACCCATCTATACCCCTCTGCTCCCTGTCCCCTGACTGCTCCGATCCCTCTCCCCACCCCTGCCCCCTAACAGCCCCACCCCCAGAACTCCCAACTCCCCCCCGCTCCTTGTCCCCTGACTGCCCCCTCCTGGGACCCCTGCTCCTAACTGCCTCCCAGAACCCCACCCCCTACCTAAGCCTCCCTGTTCCTTGTCCCCTA
>NW_020673976.1:356-3551 GCF_002925995.2 Terrapene triunguis | reverse complement strand
GGCCTTGTCCTCCTGCCCCCAGGATCACGCACAGACAAGGCGGCTGCGCATTTTTTGTGTCATTTCCTATATTTGTACAGCTCCCAACCTCAACATCCTGGGGAGCCAAACCGACCCCGCCCCCCCCGACTCATCCTCAGACCAAGGCCCTTTGATCCACCAGGCGCAGACCTCTGCCCCTTGAGCTGCAGCGTAACCGAGAGCAGTAGCTGTTCCCCTGCACGTGGTCCAGGCACCAGAGGGGGTGAGCTAATGCCTCTGGGCAGTCAATATCGCCTAGACCAGGCCTGCACAACTCGTAAAGCGGCAAGGGCCATATTACTCCAAAGAAAACAGCTGAGGGCCGAAACCCCCCGGCCCCGCGGAAACACCCCCTCCCCCCCACCCCCGCCCAGCCCCGCGGAAACAAACCCTCCTTCCCCAGCACCACCCCGCCGAAACAGCTAAGGTTTGGGGGGGAGGGTGTGTGATACTTTATTAAGAATTTTTCAATTAAATCAAACAATTTTTTAAATTATTTTAATTTTTTTTATTAATCATGGAAAAATTAAAAACATCTGTTCTGTTGAAAGAAAACATTTGTACTTTTCATAATTACCTTGCAAATTTAATGAGAAATATTACATCTCTTTTCGGCAACAAGCTTGTCGCATTTGGGGGTCATATTTGAAGTGGATATTTTCATAATGTCTTCCAAATGATTGTCAGTCAGAGAAGAACGTTGCTTGTTTTTATTTATGTTCATGATGGAAAATGTTTGTTCACATATGTAAGTGCGTCCAAAAATGCTGAACATTTTCAGTGCAACTTCATTGTCCAGACTTTTGTAGAAGTCCCGCAAGCTGCTTTCTCTGTGCTTATTTCGGTAAACTGCTGAACACTGAAGTTCAATAACCTCCAACTGCAAATCTAGTGGCACTTCCTCTGGATCCACAGAAAAGGGATCTTCAATCAGCTTCAACTGGACATCTTCTTCTTTAGACAAAGTAAGTCTTCTGTCAAATTCTTCAATCAAAAGAATGATGTGCTTTGCGTAATTTTCTCCTAACTCGGCGTGTTTGTGCTGAGGGATACACTGTGCACAAGTGGGAAAGTGACACATTTCACCTTTTGACAGCTGACTTCTGAAAAGTTTCAATTTCATTTTGAAAGCTTTCACTGCTGCACACATTTGAAATATAAGTTGATTTTTTCCCTGAAGTTGAATGTTGAGATCATTCAGGTGTGCTGTAATATCACAAAAGAAAAAGATCTTGATTCCAGGACTCATTTTCAAGCTCTGGGAATTTTATTGGCCCATTTTCTAGGAATTTTGCTATCTCCTCTTTCAAAGCAACAAAACGCTGGAGCACTCTTCCTCGACTCAACCACCTCACTTCTGTATGGTAGATTAAGTCATTGCACTCGGTGTCTACCCCTTCAAGAAAGGCTCAAAATGTCCTATGTTTTAGTCCTCTAGAACGGATGTAGTTTACAATGGAAACTACCACTGACATTACATGCTCAAATTTTAAGACTCTGCTACACAAAACCTGCTGATGCATAATGCAGTGATGTTTGGTTATTTCTCTTCCGATAAATTCTTCAAGAAGAGTAACTGCTCCAACATTTTTTTGGCACATAGCTGGAGCACCATCAGTACACTGTTGCTTTTTACAGATTCAGACTAACACGGCTACCCCTCTGATACTTGATCCGTACAAATGGCCACCAAGTTTGTGAAATCTAATCCCGACTTATCATTCGTGCACTTTATCACTTCACTGGAGATTTCTTTTCCGGTTGTGCGACCCGTCATGGAGCACATGCCAGCAAGTTCTTCAGTAATTTCAAAGTTTTTATCAATACCTCTAATAAAAATAAGAAGTTGGGCGGTGTCTTTTAAATCGGTGCTTTCATCCATAGCTAGGGAGTAAAAGCAGAATTCACTGACTCTCTGCTTTAACTGATCACTTAAATTGGTAGAAATGTCAGCTATTCTTCTCCGTACAGTCATGCGTGATAGACTGACATTCTCAAATATTCCCCTCTTTTCTGGACATAACTCAGAGACAGCAATCAACATACACTTTTTTAATAACTCGCCTTCTGTCAAGCATTTCCCAGCAGCAGCAATTTCCTTAGAAATTTTAAAGCTTACTTTAGTAACTGTATCGTTCTCAGTGCTCACTTTCTTGAAAATTTGCTGTTCTCTACTAAGGTTTTTCGCTAAACTGGCTGCTTTAATTATTTTTTCATTTGAGCTCAATTTGGCGAGATTGGGATGCTTAGTTTCAAAGTGCCACCGAAGGTTGTATTCTTTCGGAACGGCTAACGTTTCGCGACACACGAGGCACAGTATTTTGTCTTTGGAAATAGTATATAAGTATTTATTCGTCCATTCAGTGTTGAAAACTCTGTGCTCTGATTCTATTTTTCTCTTTTTCTTTTCACTCATGGTATCCATTATGAAGCTCAAGATTTTGTTGAATAAATTCACACACAAGGGAAACACTCACAGTCACACACAAAGAGAAGAGATATCTCACGGCGCATGGCACACTAGCAAGGCACTGACGGTGTGTGGAAGCCTGTAGGTCCAGGGGTCACTATATTACTGCACACAGCAGTCAATCAATGCAGTTGTAGATAAATCTCTGCATTATGCATTTTTGTATAACTTTTATATGACTTTGTATTGAACCTTGGTACTATGTTATAGCGGGCTCCTAAGATAGTATAATTAAGGTAAAAGAAAAATTTCTTCTGTGCAAATTTTTGAAGCAGAGTTCAAATTTGTGTGCCATGAGGCAAATGCGCCCAAGTGAGTAAAATGCTTATACATTTAAAAAGTTTTAATTTGCAATTTGTGTCAATTTATATGTGTTTTCAGATAGACATCATAAGTAAAAAAAGAAAAACAAAAGTTTGTGTTTTAAATTGAAAATTTTCCTAAAAAATATCAATAAATGATTATCAGCCAAGAATAAGATATGTAATTACAAATGCATTTTAATTTCCTTATTGGTCGAAATGTCAAAGACGGCTAAACTAACCTTACTGTTTTTCCCTGCGATCTTTTTCATTTGCCCATTCAATATAAACTCTGTCCAGATCTATCAGTCCTCAATCCAGCTGGTAACTCTTAATACACATTAGCACCCCACATAGAACCCCCCACTCGCTAGTTTCCCAATACACACAGATTTCTCCTCC
>NW_020673976.1:0-256 GCF_002925995.2 Terrapene triunguis | reverse complement strand
ACCCTTCCCCCTTCCCTGGCCGCACTCACCAGCCCTGCTGGGAGGTCCCTGGCTCCTAGGGTGAGAGCGGCAAGGGGAGTCTCCAGTGGTGAGCGGGAGCCGGTTCGCCCCAGCTCACCTCTGCTCCGCCTCCCTGGGCCTGAGCGCGAAGCCGCCGCTTGCTTCCTGCGCGAACAGCTGATTCGCGGGAAGCGGGGGGGCTGCAAGCTCAGCCTGACCCGGTGCTCCAGGCACTGCACGGTGGCGGCGTGGCCCG
>NW_020673975.1:390-1152 GCF_002925995.2 Terrapene triunguis | reverse complement strand
TTTTGATGTCTGTAGAAAGGGGATGCTGTACCTTACAAATTCTACTATTGAGGTGAGGCACCCTGCATAGAGGGGTACTGCACACCCTTGAAACCAAATGTGTAAGTAAAAACTGGCTTACAAAGAGGAGCCTCCCCTTTCCCACCTCCATGGAGGGGGGCGGGGCCTCAGGAGCAGTACACAAACCTAAGAAACTGCAGGGGGGTCTGCCTCTCCTTTGCCTTTTGTAAAGTGGCCTCCACCTGTTCTCCAGAAAGGTTCTCTCCTGTGTAGGGTAGGTTCTTGTGCTTTTTCTGGATCTTCTGGTGGAAGCCAGAGGCCTGGAGCCAAGCAGATCGATGAGTGGCCACTCCAGAGGCAGCAGGTCTCGCTATTGTATTGCCTGTATCAAAGGCTGCTCAGACCTGATGCCGAGTCAGGTCCATGCCCTCGTTTTGAAATTCCTGGTGTTGATCCTGGAGAAGGGACTTAGCCAGGGAAGAAGCCTTTTTCCAAAGCTCAACTTGCCCTTTGGCCGTGTTTACCTGGTAATTCACAAAACTAGGGTTATCATATTTAAAAAATAAAAAAAAGAGGACACTCCACAGGGCCCTGGCCCCACCCTTTCCCCACCCCGGCCCTACCCCAACTCCACCCCTTCCCCAAAATCCCCGCCCTAACTCCGCCCCTCCCCTGAGTGCCCGCATTCCCCCCCCCTCCCTCCCAGCCACGCGAAAAGGGCTGCCCGAGCGCTACCGGCTTCACGGTTTGCCGGGCAGCCCC
>NW_020673975.1:0-290 GCF_002925995.2 Terrapene triunguis | reverse complement strand
CTGGATCTTCTGGTGGAAGCCAGAGGCCTGGAGCCAAGCAGATCGATCAGTGGCCACTCCAGAGGCAGCAGCTCTCACTATTGTATTGCCTGTATCAAAGGCTGCTCAGACCTGATGCCGAGTCAGGTCCATGCCCTCGTTTTGGAATTCCTGGTGTTGATCCTGGAGAAGGGACTTAGCCAGGGAAGAAGCCTTTTTCCAAAGCTCAACTTGCCCTTTGGCCGTGTTTACCTGGTAATTCACAAAACTAGGGTTACCATATTTAAAAAATAAAAAAAGAGGACACTCCA
>NW_020673974.1:415-1138 GCF_002925995.2 Terrapene triunguis | reverse complement strand
CATCATACGAGGAGGGATCATTTTGGCGGACCCACCCTCGTACGCCCGGCGGCAACCCCCTCATGTACCTGTCCAACACCAGGATTTCCACCACCTTCTCCGGCCCATGGGTCTCAGGGCGGAGCCACTTCCGGGCGAGGTGGATCAAGTCAAATAGCTGGGACCTCGGCGCTTTGTCGTCCCGGTATTTCCACTCGTGGAAGCGCTGGGCCCTTATGGCCGGCGTCACCCCAGACCTCGCCAGGATTTCCGCCTTCAGCTGGGGGTAATCCATAGCTGCTTCTGTGGTCATATCGAAATAGGCCTTCTGAGCCTCCCCACACAGAAATGGAGCCAGGAGGCCTGCCCACTGATCTTGGGGCCAAGCCTCCCGCAGGGCCGTCCTCTCGAATGCAAGGAGATACGCCTCTATATCATCATCCGTTGTCATCTTCTGTAAATAGTTGCTTGCGCGTAGGGGCCGGGTCCCCTGGGGCCCATGCGTCAGCGCGGTCAGGGCTTTCAACTGGTTCACTACCTCATTCAGGGTGGCTCGATCTTGGGCTGCCTGGTTCATCAGCAATTGGTTTGTCTCCTGTTGGACACGTACTGACTCTTGCTGGGCTGTCATCTGTACTCTGGTAGCCTCTTGTTGGGCCGCAGTGGCCTGAATCAACGCCTTCACTACGTCCTCCATCTTTTTTTTTTTTTTTTTTTTTTTTTTTTTTTTTTTTTTTTTTTTTT
>NW_020673974.1:0-315 GCF_002925995.2 Terrapene triunguis | reverse complement strand
TTTTTTTTTTTTTTTTTTTTTTTTTTTTTGTGTGTGTGTGTGTGTGTGCGATTTACCTTGCCCTGAGATGGCTTGCCACAACACCTCACAACATCCCACTTCTGACACCACGTGTGGCAAAGTACCTTCTTCTCCTCAGCAGGCTCAGTCCTTTTTAGCCTTGGAGACACAGGCTTGGGCAAGGCAAATCCTTGCAGGTAGCACAGGGTCTGGCTATTCCTTTTCTCAGTCAGCCCCTTGTGCTTGTTTATCTTCCCTTCTGGGGACAGAGTGCAGCCTTCCTTGCAGGAAGGGTTCAGAGCCTTGCTGCCCCTA
>NW_020673973.1:407-1540 GCF_002925995.2 Terrapene triunguis | reverse complement strand
CCCGACCCGCAGCCCCCCCCAGCTCTGCCAGTGCCCCTCACTCCCGATCCGCAGCCCCTGCCAGCCCAGCCCTGGGCCCCCCCAGCTCTTACCACACGACCCCGAAGGCGCCATAGCCGATGGGCCGATCCGGTTCGGGTTCCAGCGTCATTCGAGCTGGTGCCGGCGGGGTCTGGGCCAGCGCCGGCTGATGCTGCTGTTGGGGTGACCCCCCCTGCACCCCAGCGGGGCAGTAAAATTTCTGGGGCGCCCCCAGCCCAGCTGCCAGGGGGGGCTGGATCAGCCCGGTCAGTGCCCCCAGAACATTGCTACACAGCTGGGTCTGGAGGGTGGGGTTGGGGCCCTGGAAGGCCATTGGGGGGCAGCTGTGGGGTTCGGGGGGGATGGGCAGGGGGCACAGGGGTGGGGGCTGGAGCTGGGAGGGTTAAGGGTTGGGGGATGGGATGAGAGGCAGGTGGGGGGGCTGCTGGGAGTATGGGGGTGTCTGGGGGAGTGGGCAGGATGAGGAGGAGCTGGGGTGGGAACTGGGGGTCAGGGAATTGGCGGCTGTGGGGCAGGGAAGTGGGGGACAGGGGATTGGGGGGCTGTGGGGCAGGGAACTGGGGGTCACGGAATGGGGGGCTGTGGGGCAGGGAAGTGGGGACAGGGGATTGGGGGGCTGTGAGGCAGGGAACTGGGGGTCACGGAATGGGGGGCTGTGGGGCAGGGAAGTGGGGACAGGGGATTGGGGGGCTGTGGGGCAGGGATTGGGGGGCAGGGGATTGGGGAGCTGTGGGGCAGGGAACTGGGGGTCACGGAATGGGGGGCTGTGGGGCAGGGAAGTGGGGACAGGGAAGTGGGGGGCGCTGGGCAGGCTATTGGGGGGCTGGATGCGTCGGGGGAGAGAAGCTGGCGGGGCTGCACTTTAAGACCCTACTGTAAACAATCCCGGCTGGGCTGGGGAGGGCAGGGCGGGGATCGGGGGCACAGCCCCCCCCAGTACTCAAATCGCATCCATCCCCCCAAGCCCGGGGGCGGGGCGCAGGGCTGGGGGCGCGGGGGGAGAGGACGCTGGGGGGGCGCAGGACGGGGGGGAAGTGGGGGGCCGGGGGGCCGGGGGGTCCCCCCGCGATGGGCTCCGGGAGCGGCCCCAG
>NW_020673972.1:477-1138 GCF_002925995.2 Terrapene triunguis | reverse complement strand
GCCATGGGGGGGGCCGCCGCGGCCGCAGGAGAGAGGGGGTCGCAGCATGGCAGCCCGCAGCGCGGCCGGAGTAGCCATGGGGGGCCGTGGGGGTGGAACGGCAATGCCGGAGGAGCCATGGGGGGCCGCGGGGGCGGCACTGCACGGCCGGAGGAGCCATGGAGGGGGCCGGCACGGCCGGAGGAGCTGGGGGGGTGCAGTATGGCAGCCCGCAGTGCGGCCGGAGTAGCCATGGGGGTCCGCGGGGGCGGCATGGCACAGCCGGAGGAGCCATGGGGGGCCGCGGGGGCGGAACGGCACAGCCAGAGGAGCCATGGGGGGCCGCGGGGGCGGCACGGCACGGCCGGAGGAGCCATGGGGGGGGCCGGCATGGCCAGAGGAGCTGGGGGGGCGCAGCATGGCAGCCCGCAGTGAGGCCAGAGTAGCCATGGGGGTCCGCGGGGGCGGCACTGCACGGCCGGAGGAGCCATAGGAGGCTGCGGGGGTGGAACGGCACGGCCGGAGGAGCCATAGGAGGCCGCGGGGGCGGAACGGCACGGCCGGAGGAGCCATGGGGGGGGCCACCGCGGCCAGAGGAGCGAGGGGGGGCGCAGCATGGCAGCCCACAGCGCAGACGGAGGAGCCACAGGGGGGCCACGGCGGCAGCATGGCACGGCCGGAG
>NW_020673972.1:0-377 GCF_002925995.2 Terrapene triunguis | reverse complement strand
CCAAGGGGGGCGTGGCCAGAGGAGGAGCCAAGGGGGGGCGCCTTTTTAATGTTTGCTCCCCCTGCTCTTAGAACCTGGCTATGCCACTGATCCCCACCAGTGACCTGGGCCATCCTTTGGGCTCTCTGGTGAGAACCCTCAGCCTCCCGTCCTCAGCCTCTAACCTGACTGGCTGAGCAGGGGGTTATTGACAGGGAGGAGACTCAGGTCCTTGTTCTCTTTTAAGACCAAGTGAATTTTGCTGCTTCTCTGCATTAATTGTCTCTGAGCAGCTCATGATTCTCTCTAACATTGCAGTTCTCCTCAAATACTTGCTGAATAATTACTGTGCACTGTTGTTGGTCTGGAACTCATCTGAGAGCACTTTATTCAGGTCA
>NW_020673971.1:420-1038 GCF_002925995.2 Terrapene triunguis | reverse complement strand
AATAAGGAAAAGTTATTTACTTGTTCCCATAATACAAGAACTAGGGGACACCAAATGAAATTAATGGGCAGCAGGTTTAAAACAAATAAAAGGAAGTTTTTCTTCACACAGCGCACAGTCAACTTGTGGAACTCCTTGCCTGAGGAGGTTGTGAAGGCTAGGACTATAACGGGGTTTAAAAGAGAACTAGATAAATTCATGGAGGTTAAGTCCATTAATGGCTATTAGCCAGGATAGGTAAGGAATGGTGTCCCTAGCCTCTGTCTGTCAGAGGGTGGAGATGGATGGCAGGAGGGAGATCACTTGATCATTGCCTGTTAGGTTCACTCCCTCTGGGGCACCTGGCATTGGCCACTGTCGGCAGACAGGATACTGGGCTGGATGGACCTTTGCTCTGACCCAGTGTGGCCGTTCTTATGTTCACCCCGCTCCCCCCTTCCCGCTCCCCCTCTCCCACCCCGCTCCCCACTTCCCACTCCCCCTTCCAGCTCCCTCCCACACCCTGCTCCCCCCAAACCCGCTCCCCCAACACTGCTCCCCCCACACCCTGCTTCCCCTTCCCCCTCTCCCACCCCGCTCCCCCCTCCCACACCCTGCTCCCCCCAACCCCACTCCCCC
>NW_020673971.1:0-320 GCF_002925995.2 Terrapene triunguis | reverse complement strand
CCAACCCCACTCCCCCCCACACCCTGCTCCCCCAACACTGCTCCCCCTTCCCACTCCCCGTGCCCTGCTCCCCCTTCCTGCTCCTTCCTGCTCCCCCACCCTGCTCCCCCCAACGCCGCTCCCCCCTCATACTCCGCTCCGCCTTCCTGCACCCCCACCTTAATCCCCCCAGTGCCGCTACCCCTCCCACACCCCCTCCCCCAACCGCACTCCCCCCTACCCCCACCTTGCTCCGCCTCCCAGACCCTGCTCCCCCTTCCAGCTCCCCCCACCCTGCTCCCCCCTGCCCCTTCCCGCTCCCCCCACCCTGCTCCCCCCAA
>NW_020673970.1:388-1387 GCF_002925995.2 Terrapene triunguis | reverse complement strand
GATATAGGAAACGCAACTTCAGCTACGAGAATAGCGTAGCTGAAGTCAACGTTTCCTATATCGAAGTAAAAGTACTTACTTCGGGTCCACGCGGCGCAGGCAGGCTCCCCCGTCGACAGCGCTTCCTCCTCTCGGCGAGCAGGAGTTCCGCAGTCGACGGGGGAGCGCTTCTGGGATCGATCTATCGCGTCCAGATGAGACACGGTAAATCGATCCCAGAAGATCGATCTCTACCCGCCGAATTAGGCAGGTAGTGTGGACCAGCCCTTAGAGTGAAGAGTCATGGTTCAGGTTTCTGATTATTTCTGTGAAAATCAACCCATCTCAATGAAAAGCAATGTTTACAGTTCACACAAATGTGTCATTCAGTGGTTTTCATGGCTTGAAACTCTTTAGCACCTTTCCCACTGGATGTCAGTAGATACTTTAAAACACCCCTTTAAAACAAAATTTTGCAAATGATTGAGGAAACTGTACTTTATTAAATAAGCGCAACTCTGATGTAGAATATTTTTATCCTTTAGGTAAAATCAGTTTCTCAGCATAATATAATCTAATGCGGAAGTCAGATGTAATCAAATACTCTAGATCGGGGTCGGCAACCTACGGCACGCGAGCCGATTCTGAGTGGCACGCAGCTCCCCTGACGCAGTCCCGGCCCTCAGCCCCCCCCGCCCACCGCTCTCCCCTACGGGGGCAGGAGGCAGAAGCTTGGTTCTGCGGCAGCCAAGCTTCCCCCCTCCCCCGCTTCTTCTCCCAGTGGTGCTTTCCTGCCCCCCTCCTCTCCGTCCCTGGCCAATCAGCTGATGGCCCTAGCAAGGAGGAGGGGGAAGAGCGGCAGCGTCCACACAACTCCGTAGGGGAGGCAGAGAGAGGTAGGGACGGAGCCTGGGGGAAGGGGGTGGAACAGGGCATATCCCTTCCAGCCCCCTGCCCTGCGCCGCTCAGGGCAGGGGTCTGGGAGCACCCTCACGAGCCAAACACCCCAGCCCTCTGCCC
>NW_020673970.1:0-288 GCF_002925995.2 Terrapene triunguis | reverse complement strand
TGGTGCTTTCCTGCCCCCCTCCTCTCCGTCCCTGGCCAATCAGCTGAGGGCCCTAGCAAGGAGGAGGGGGAAGAGCGGCAGCGTCCACACAGCTCCGTAGGGGAGGCAGAGAGAGGTAGGGACGGAGCCTGGGGGAAGGGGGTGGAACAGGGCATATCCCTTCCAGCCCCCTGCCCTGCGCCGCTCAGGGCAGGGGTCTGGGAGCACCCTCACGAGCCAAACACCCCAGCCCTCTGCCCAGACCCCCCCACACACACACTCAGCCTTCTGCCCTGCACCCCCATACCC
>NW_020673969.1:436-1698 GCF_002925995.2 Terrapene triunguis | reverse complement strand
CTCCCAGAGGCCAATACCTTTGATTTGTGTCCGCACTACCCCAAATTCGACCCAGCAAAGTCGATTTTAGCACTACTCCCCTCACCGGGGAGGAGTACAGAAGTCGATTTTAAGAGCCCTTTAGGTTGACGGAACGGGGTTGGTTGTGTGGACACATTCATTTTTAAATCGACCTAACGTGGCTAAATTTGACCTACCCAGGTCACCAGTGAATATAATGAGGAAAGCAGAAAAGTAGAGTAAACTAGTTAGGGCTAGTTGGTGAACAAGAATTCCAGTTTGCAAAAATGCTGAGGTTTTGCCATTTGTTTCCACTATGATGCAGAACAATAACAAGACCTTTCAAAAGACAGAGAGACAGACACACTCAGCCACCCTGGTGGGTAGGGCATTCACCTGACACAGGCAGGGGCTGCTCCAGGCACCAGCGCAGCAAGCGCATGCCTGGGGCGGCCTGCCGGTTGCTGTGAGGGTGGCAGGCTGGCGGCTTTTGGCGGCACGCCTGCGGGAGGTCCGCCGGTGCCGCGGCTTCGGCGGCAATTCGGCGGTGGGGACACAGATGGCGCGGCACCGTTGGACCTCCCACAGGCATGCCGCAGAATCCAGGTGACCAGCGGATCGCCCGCAGGCGCGCCGCCAAAAGCTGCCTGGCTGCTGTGCTTGGGGCGGCAAAAAACATAGAGCCGCCCCTGGACACAGGGGAACTCCCTGCTCTGCTGCTGTGGAGTAGGGAGTTAAACCTGCTCTCCTACATACCAAGGTGAATACCCTAACCACTGCGCTATAGAATCAGTCCCTGTGATGCTGCAGAGGTCATCCCAGTATAGCACTGCAGGCAAGCCCTGCCTCACTTCCCTTCACCTGGGTCATAAAAAAAATCCCCACAGACTTTTCTAATCAAAGATCACCCTCCTTCCTATGGTCTCCCCAACTAGCAGTCTCTGGCTCCTTCCTTCAGGAGACTCTCTTTTTCTATGCCTGAATACAGTCTCTGGTCTGAGAGCTCTTCCTGGTTCCTTCTCGAAGTTACTGCTTTTCAATCCTTCCTTAAGGCCTTGGCTACACTTGCAGCTGTACAGCGCTGTGAGCTAAACCTGTCTTCGTACAGCTGAGTAGGGAAAAGTGCTGCAGTCTGTCCACACTGACAGCTGCCAGCGCAGTGGTGTGGCCACACTTGCAACATTTGCAGCTGTGTTGGGAGCGGTGCATTATGGGCAGCTATCCCAGCATTCATGTGGCTGCAACGTGCTTTTCAAAACGGG
>NW_020673969.1:0-336 GCF_002925995.2 Terrapene triunguis | reverse complement strand
TTGGAGCATGTCAGCTCTCTATTTTGCAAGTTCCGAACTCCTGGCCCCCTGCTCATTCATTTACTCTCTCAAAGCAAGCTGCAAACTGTTTGCTTTTCTCTGTGGTACGAGCTTTGAAACCGGCACTTCTGCATTCCTGCAGCTGGTCACAACAATGGAAAGGATTGGCCACTTGACAGGGTGATTAGTACAGCGCTGCAAGTGTTTACACTCACACCCGTGAGTCGTAGCCACTCCGCTGCAGCTGTTATTCCTCTCGGAGATGTGGAGTACCTGCAGCGGTGTACCAAGGGAGATACAGTGCTGTAAGTGCCCTGCCAGTGTGGACGGGGAGTG
>NW_020673968.1:396-1031 GCF_002925995.2 Terrapene triunguis | reverse complement strand
CTCCGAACCGCATGGCTCTGATCCTAAAATCCAGGGCACTTATTAAATAAGTCCCAGCAGGTTTGCCACACCCTGGCCTCCTCCCTTTCTCCACCCTGGGAATTTCCTGCCCCGCTCCACCTCCAAACCAGACCCAAACCTTCCCACTCCCCTGTGTATTGCTGCCCCCTCCCTCCTGCAGCAACCCACCAGCCACCCCCCAATAACCCCTACCTGAACTGGCTCCGCTGCAGCCATTTCTCTGCCCTGTGCCAAGGGCTGGAGCGAAACGTGGGCGTCGTTCTGCAGCCTGGCAGGGCGAGAAGGGCAGTTGTGGAGGTGGGAGAACAGGCTTTAAGTACGTTCACATCACGATTCCCCGGGTTCTTTCCCTGCAGACAGACCCCGAGATTCTGCCACGCTGGGCGATACGTGACAAGGAGAGAAAAGGGGACGAACTGGAGGGAATTTCTACAGACAGGGAAAGCGCGGGCGGGGGATGAGCTTCCCTGGGTGGGGGGAAGCGGGGACTAGCTCCCTGCTCCGCCTCTGCAGCCAGAGACTCCGCCCACACTCCGCCCCCCGCTCGTCCCCTCCTGCTGCTCCCCAGGGTCTCTCCTCCACCCCCTTCCCCATAGGACAGCGGGGTGAGGGGG
>NW_020673968.1:0-296 GCF_002925995.2 Terrapene triunguis | reverse complement strand
GGGTCTCTCCTCCACCCCCTTCCCCATAGGACAGCGGGGTGAGGGGGAGCGGAGAGGCAGGGAGATGACTGGCAGGGAGGGGGTGGCGAGGAGGGACCCGGCAGGTGGGGGGGGAAATGAGGAGGCACGGGCTGCGAGTTGTAGGGGCTCGTGGTGCCTGGGCACCAGGAATATTCCTGGCCTGGGGCCCGGCTCCACCAATGTTCGGGGCCGGGTCTCTCCCGTGACCCGCCTGCCGCCTCCACGCGTCCCCCAGTCCCTCCTGCCACCCCCGCACCCTCCTTCCCCTCCCCCCC
>NW_020673967.1:477-1665 GCF_002925995.2 Terrapene triunguis | reverse complement strand
GCTCCCAGGGCTCCCTGTTGGTTCTCAGCTCCCATGCTGGATTCTTGCGCCCCTGCAAATTTGCCGCCCCAAGCACCTGCTTGCTTTGCTGGAGCCTAGAGCCGGCCCTGAAACCAAAACAACTGGGAGGTGAACTCCCTTCCTGCTGTTGCCAGCGGTGACTCTGGTTGACACAGAAATCGGAGAGGGACCCTGTTCAGTCCTGTCAGCCCCAAACATTTATCATCCAGGAGTAAGATCCCCAAATAATGAGACTGTCTTAACCAAACAAAGAGTAAATTAGGAGCAGGGGGCGTGCGCGCGCATAGGGGGTGGGGGGATATTTGCAAATTCTGAGCCCTTAGCGGGAAGTCTGATGCCCCCCCCCATGATTATTTGACCTAGGGATGTAACTATTGGTTAAAACAATTAACCGGTTAGAATTATATCATTTAACTCGTTAACCGTTTTACCTCAGGTCTCTCCAGCGGGCCGGCACAGGGCAGCCGGGGCTGCTGGGGTCCCACCGACCAGGTACGGCAGGGTCTGCTCCAGGCCACCATGGCTGCCGCAGACAGGGCTGGAGCCACTCCAGCGTGGCTCTGTCCGGGATCCTGCCTGCCCGCCGGCGTGGGGCTGCCCCACACCCCCCAGCCCACTGCGGCTGGGACTCCTCTGGCCCAGGGGGGCTGGCCGGCCGGCGGGGTTAACTGGCAAGGTCCTGTTAACCGGTAAGCAAACCAGTAAACCCAGTACTTCCCGGTTCACCTTTGATATCTCTGGTTTGACCATGTCTAGGGAAAAAGATTCCCAGTGGCTGCTGGGCGGGGCAGCCCCTCCCCATCTCCCACCCCATGGGCTGGTGGAGCTGCCATTGTATCTCTGCCCATCCCCCTCCCTCCTCCTGCCCTCTGGCTCTGCCCTTCCCAGCCAGTCTCTGCTTGCTCCATAGTCTCCCTCCAGCCCCCCCACAGCCCCTCCCCCACATCCCCCCTTTTCTTCCCTTTATCGGACACTCAGAGTTTCCCTCTAGTCCAGCTCTGCTCCCCTGAGCCCCAGAATTCTCCCCCTGCCCCGATACCTGTGTGTTCCCCCAGCCTCCCTCCAGCGCCCCATATCCCCCGGCCCCCTCCCACTCCCTGCATCCCTGTTCCCCAATTCTTGCCCCCTCCCAGATTCCTGGTCACCCCCCTCCCTCCCCCTCCTACA
>NW_020673967.1:0-377 GCF_002925995.2 Terrapene triunguis | reverse complement strand
CTCCCACATCCCTGTTCCCCAATTCCTGCCCCTTCCCAGATCCTCGGTCACCCCCCTCCCTCCCCCTCCTACATCCCTGTTCCCCAATTCCTGCCCCCTCCCGCCCCCTACCACATTCCCCTTCCCCCTCCTGCCCCCTCCCAGATCCCTGGTCACCCTCCTCCCTCCACCTCCTACATCCCTGTTCCCCAATTCCTACCCCCTCCCACATCCCCGGTCACCCCCTTCCTGCCCCCTCCCACATCCCTGCTCACCCCCCTCCCACATCCCTGTTCCCCAATTCCTGCCCCCTCCCAGATCCCCGGTCACCCCCTCCCTCCCCCTCCCACATCCCTGCTCACCCCTCTCCCACATCCCTGTTCCCCAATTCCTGCCCC
>NW_020673966.1:1421-3983 GCF_002925995.2 Terrapene triunguis | reverse complement strand
TCCTTCTTGGCCAATTGTCTTATGAACTCTGTGATACGAGCCTGCAGTTTAGCACTCTGGGCACACAGATTAGTAGAGTCTTCCTTAAGTTTCCTGCACGTTATTTCTAATTCCGACCATTGCCCTTCTTTGTGATCCTGGGGCTCTTCCATCTCTTCCTTTGGCCTGGTCTACACTATGACTTTAATTCGGATTTAGCAGCGTTAAATCGAATTAACCCTGCACCCGTCCACACAACGAAGCCATTTATTTCGAAATAAAGGGCTCTTAAAATCGATTTCTGTACTCCACCCCGACGAGCGGAATAGCGCCAAAATCGATATTGTCATTTCGAATTAGGGTTAGTGTGGCCGCAATTCGATGGTATTGGCCTCCAGGAGCTATCCCACAATGCACCATTGTGACCGCTCTGGACAGCAATCTGAACTCGGATGCACTGGCCAGGTAGACAGGAAAAGCCCCGCGAACATTTGAATTTTATTTCCTGTTTGCCCAGCGTGGAGAGCACAGGTGACCACAGATAGCTCATCAGCACAGATAACCATGCAGGCCGATAATCGAAAAAGAGCACCAGCATGGACCGTACGGGAGGTACTGGATCTGATCGCTATATGGGGAGAGAATTCAGTGCTAGCAGAACTTCGTTCGAAAAGACGAAATGCCAAAACTTTTGAAAAAATCTCCAAGGGCATGATGGAGAGAGGCCACAATAGGGACTCAGATCAGTGCCGCGTGAAAGTCAAGGAGCTCAGACAAGCCTATCAAAAAACAAAGGAGGCAAACGGTCGCTCCGGGTCAGAGCCGCGGACATGCCGCTTCTACGCCGAGCTGCATGCAGTTCTAGGGGGGGCCGCCACCACTACCCCACCTCTGACCGTGGATTCCGAGGCGGGGGTAATCTCATCAGCTACACCTGAGGATTCTGCGGACGGGGAAGAGGAGGAGGAGGAGGACGAGCTTGCGGAGAGCACACAGCACTCCGTTCTCCCCAACAGCCAGGATGTTTTTCTCAGCCTGACTGAAGTACCCTCCCAAGCCAGTATCCAAGACCATGACTCCATGGAAGGGACCTCAGGTGAGTTTACCTTTTAAAATATAAAACTTGTTTTAAAAGCAAGCGTTTTTTAATGATTACTTTGCCCTGAGGACTTGGGATGCATTCGCGGCCAGTACAGCTACTGGAAAAGTCTGTTAACGTGTCTGGGGATGGAGCAGAAATCCTCCAGGGACATCTCCATGAAGCTCTCCTGGAGGTACTCCAAAAGCCTTGCCACAAGGTTTCTGGGCAGTGCAGCCTTATTCCGTCCTCCATGGTAGGACACTTGACCACGCCATGCTTGCAGCAAGTAATCTGGTATCATTGCATGACAAAGCCTGGCAGCGTATGGTCCCGGTGTTTGCTGGCATTCAAGCAACATTCGTTCTTTATCTCGCTGTGTAATCCTCAGGAGAGTGATATCGCTCATGGTAACCTGGGTGAAATACGGGAATTTAATTAAGGGGACAGAGGTGGCCGTTCCTACTGGGCTGTTTGCCTGTGGCTGAAAAGAAATACTTCCCTGCAGTTAGCCAAGCACGGGGGGGAGGGGGGGGGAGAGAGAATTGGCCCTCAGCTTTTCGCGTTTGGCTAGCAGGGATTTTCCCTGATACCAGCCACACGGTGGGGGGAGGGGTAAAGCGATCATCCCAGAGAATTCATGGCGGGGTGGGGGATGTTAGTTTGGTTCCTGCAGGGATCTTCCCTGATACCAGCCACGCGGTGGGGGGAGGGATAAAGCGATCATCCAGAGAATTGGATGGGGGGGGGGGTTAGTTTGTTTTCTGCTGCTGAAGGTTAACAGGGAAACCGCAGCACTCAATGGGAAAGGAGAGCGCAGAAGCCGAAAGACAATGGCTTACCATGGCCATATGCAAACCGAATTCTGTTGCCCGGACCTGCGTCTGTGATCTCTACCAGCAAAGCCACAGGCACTCAATATTAAGAGGCAAAATGTGACTTTGCACAGAAATCACGTGTGCTATGTAATGTGAATAGTGTTGGTCACCGTGAAAGAGTATAAGCATTGTTCTGCAAAATGTATCTTTTAAAAAAATTCTCTCCTTTTTTCCCTCCCTCCAGCAGCTGCAAATTTTTCAAGCCTCCCTCCTCCGTCCCGAAGGCTATCTCAGATAAGGCGTCGGAAAAAGAAGACGCGAGACGAGATGTTCGCGGAAATCATGGAATCCACCCGCAGTGAAAGAGCTCATCTGAATGAGTGGAAGGACATGGTTTCAAAGTATAGGAAAGAAGCCAGTGAACGTGAGGACAGGAGGGACCAAAGTGAGGACAGGAGGGACGCTCAAGATGAGAGGTGGCGGCAGGAAGATCAGAGGAGGCAGGATGCAACGCTGGGGCTGCTGCGTGAGCAAACAGACATGCTCCGGCGTCTGGTGGAGCTTCAGGAACGGCAGCAGGATAACAGACTGCCGCTGCAGCCCCTGTATAACCCCCCTCCCCCCTCCCCATGTTCCATAGCCTCCTCACCCAGACGTGTAAGAACGCGGGGGGGGGGGGGGGGGGGG
>NW_020673966.1:0-1321 GCF_002925995.2 Terrapene triunguis | reverse complement strand
TGGACAGCCCAAGCAAAAGGCTGTCATTTTTTAAACCTTTTTTTAGTAGCCTTTTCCTTCCTGCCGATCCTCCTCCCAAACCCCACCCGGGTTCTCTCCCTCTTTTTATAATCAATTAATAAAGAATAAATGATTTTTAAACGATAGTGACTTTATTACCTTTGAAAGCAAGCTGGGAGAAGGGGTAGGGTGGGTTCCTTATAGAGAATGAGTCAATAAAGGGGGCGGGTTTTCATGAAGGAGAAACAAACAGAAATTTCACACTGTAGCCTGGCCAGTCATGAAACTGGTTTTCAAAGCTTCTCTGATGCGCAGCGCTTCCTGGTGTGCTCTTCTAATCGCCCTGGTGTCTGGCTGCGCGTAATCAGCAGCCAGGTGATTTGCCTCAGCCTCCCACCCCGCCATAAAGGTCTCCCCCTTACTTTCACAGAGATTGTGGCGCACTCAGCAAGCAGCAATAACAATGGGGATATTGGTTTGGCTGAGGTCTGAGCGAGCCAGTAACAATCGCCAGCGACCTTTTAAATGGCCAAATGCACATTCTACCACCATTCTGCACTTGCTCAGCCTGTAGTTGAACAGCTCCTGACTCCTGTCCAGGCTACCTGTGTATGGCTTCATGAGCCATGGCATTAAGGGGTAGGCTGGGTCCCCAAGAATAACTATTGGCATTTCAACATCCCCAACGGTTATTTTCTGGCCCGAGAAGTAAGCCCCTTGCTGCAGCCGTTTAAACAGATTAGTGTTCCTGAAGACGCGAGCGTCATGAACCGTTCCCGGCCAGCCCACGTTGATGTTGGTGAAACGTCCCTTGTGATCCACAAGTGCTTGCAGCACCACTGAAAAGTACCCCTTGCGGTTTATGTACTGGGTACCCTGGTGCTCCGGTGCCAACATAGGGATATGGGTTCCATCTATCGCCCCACCACAGTTAGGGAATCCCATTGCAGCAAAGCCATCCACTATGACCTGCATATTTCCAAGAGTCACTACCTTTCGTAGCAGCAGCTCAGTGATTGCTTTGGCTACTTGCATCACAGCAGCCCCCACAGTAGATTTGCCCACTCCAAATTGATTCCCGACTGACCGGTAGCTGTCTGGCGTTGCAAGCTTCCACAGGGCTATCGCCACTCGCTTCTCAACTGTGAGGGCTGCTCTCATCTTGGTATTCTGGCGCTTCAGGGCAGGGGACAGCAAGTCACAAAGTTCCATGAAAGTGCCCTTACACATGCAAAAGTTTCGCAGCCACTGGGAATCGTCCCACACCTGCAACGCTATGTGGTCCCACCAGTCTGTGCTTGTTTCCCGGGCCCAGAATCGG
>NW_020673965.1:1267-3525 GCF_002925995.2 Terrapene triunguis | reverse complement strand
GTTCACGAAGGTCTCACAGTCCTTCAGAGCCCCACTGTCCTCCGAGCATCCCCTGGCGAAACCGCGACACTCAACTGCTCCTTCGAGAACAGACTGGGCAGCATGGCCAGAGCGACTTGGACCAGAGCGCCTGGAGTCGTGCTGGATTCTGCCCATCCCTTCTACAACGGGTGGCTCAATGTGTCCCACCTGGATCTGCTCCAGAAAGGGGAGGCCACGCTGACCCTGTCGGAGCTGGAGCAGTGGGACTCTGGTCTCTATCAGTGTCACATCAGCATCCACCGGGGAGAGAGCGTGACGGCAGTGAGCACTGAGCTGCAGGTGACAGGGAGAAACCAGAGTGACACAGGTGAGGTGGGGAATGGGGACACGGGATCTTCCCCCTCTCTGGCCCCAGGGCAGGGGACTGGCTGGCTCGGGAGGTGGGAATGGGTCACGGAGCCTGTCCCCTCTATGGGGCGTTGGTCCAGGAATCGCCTAACTCCTCATTTCTATTGTCTAGGGGCTCCAGGGGGACGTGAGCTCTGTCGGGACTCGGGGCCCCTCTTTTACCGAGCCGTCATCTCCCTGTCGCTCGTCGTTCTCTTCTCCCTGGGAATCATCCTCAGCCTTGGAACGGTACCAGCTCCGCACGGGTTCCGCCTTCACTTCCTGTCCCAAACGGTTACAGGGCATTGCTGTGTGGGCTGGTAACCAGCCCCTGCCCCACCCCAGAGCCAGCTGCATCTCAGCACCGGGCAAGGGGTCCCTGTATAAACAGCCCCTGCGCCCCACTGCAGAGGGGCTGTGTCTCAGTGCTGGGTGATGGGTCACTGTATAAACAGCCCCCACGTTCTATCCCAGAGGTGGCTGCGTTTCATCCCTGGTGGTATCAGTCTCTCTCTGATATTTATAGGGCTCCATCCCCGTAGCGTTTCCCCCCAGTATGTTCAGTGACGCTCTCGTTCTGTTTCCCAGGCGTCCCCGTGGACCCCGTGGTGGGTGCTGGCTCCAAGCCGCCCCCGGCACCGGGGCAGGTGACGCTGATTTAGTCACTCACGGGGGCTGGTCACCGGCAGGATTTTCCCAGCTCTTGGGTCAGAAGCCGTCAGACTTCGCTGGATTCTGAGCCACCTGCCGGGGGCTCCTGTGGGGCCGGGGCTTCTCTGCTCTCCTCTGCTTCTGTCTGTGGGTTGATCGGCCCCGGGAACCGAGCGAAGGGGCCATGCAGAGGCAATAGGAGCGCGGGAGCTTTGTCGCCCCCTAGTGGCCGCTGCCGTTATAGTTCTCCTTGGTACAGGAAATGGCCCGTGGCTCTGGGCGTCGGGCTCCTGGGTGTGGGTGGGTCTGGGGAGGGGAATGTACACCCTGCAGAGCTGCTGGTGTGATCCCAGCTGGGGTCCATCAGCCATAGCTCCACTGGAATAAACTCAGAAACACCTGTTCACAGCAGCTGTGGATCTGTCCTGTATGTCTTGGGTCTGACAATAACATTAAAGAAAAGTATTTCTCCAGATTCATTCCTTGTGGGACAATATTTTTCCATTTACAAATCAAAATTAAATTCTGCAATGGAGTCAGCTGTAATAGAAAACAAAATTCTAAAGAAAACATTTCTGAATAAAGCAGATAACTGTCTGGAGCATGTTTGGTTTTTTAGAAGGAATAGGCCGATTGCAGGAGAGCCGTGTTGCAAAAAATGAATATACCTCAGTATGTGAAAATAAAATATATTAAGCAAAAATTCCTTCATGTAAACTAATGTAATTCCTCATGAAAAAATATCACAGAGCGGGTAAGGAGCATGACCCAAGATGAGACAATGAACTGAGGACTGAACCCAGGAGTCCTGGCTCCCAGCCCCCCAGCCCCCCTTGCTCTAACCACTAGACCCCACTCCCCTCCCAGCAGGGGCCAGAGGAATGCACAAACACACATCCCCATCCGGCCCTCGTCCCCGGCCTCTTGCTGCAGCCATCTCAGACGCACAGGCCACAAAACTTTCCACCGGCCCCCCCAGAGGTGACATTTCCGGAGGATGCTGAGGCTGAGCTGAGCTGGGCTGCGGAGCTGGCCAGAGAGCGGGGACCATGGAGCAGCTGCCAGCCCTGAGCACCGTCCTCTGCATCGTCCTCCTCATCCCCACCTGGGGAGCAGGTATGTCGTCAAATCCTGGCTAATTTAATCTGTCCACCTGCCCCATCCCTAGATCCATCTGTGTCTGTCCATCAATCCACCTACCCCACCCCTAGATCCATCTCTGTCTGTCCTTCTGTCCA
>NW_020673965.1:0-1257 GCF_002925995.2 Terrapene triunguis | reverse complement strand
GTCCATGTGCCCCACCCCTAGATCCATCTCTGTCTGTCCTTCTGTCCGTCAGCCCCACCCCTAGATCCATCTCTGCCTGTCCATCTGTCCTTCTACTCCACTCCACTATATTCAGCCCTATCTGTCCATATACCCTATCTCTAGATCCATCTCTGTCTACCCATTCATCCCCACCCCGATGTCCATCTCATCTATCTTTTTATCTATGTACCCATCCATCCCACCCCCAAAATAATATCCATCCATCCATCCATCCATATAGATCTAGGGGTGGAGGATGCGTGCATGGATGCATAGATAGATATGGATGTGTCATATCAGGTCAGTGAAAAGTATTCTGTTTCCATAAGACAAATATTTCATTCCAATATTGACTTCTCTTAATAATATAAAATCAAATAAGTCTGGAAATGCAAAATCAAATCATTTCTTTTTGACCCTATCAAAACGCTTTCTCTCCCCAACTTTTAAACCAATTGTCATCCTTTCTATGAGACGGGTTTTCCCAAGAGAAAAACGTTCTGTCAAGAAAAATTCTGACCCCCTCTAGTTTGAAGCACAAATTGTATAAAGTGGAGGCATGTGTCTGTGGTGTATTTAAAACGGTTAAAATGACAAACTGACACTTTAATTTGTAAGGGTGTTTCCTGGTCCTTGTAAGGGGGAAATCGTTCCATACCCCTAATGGTTTTTGTTGCCCTTCTCTGTACCTTTTGCAAGTCTAATGTATCTGTTTTTGATTTGAGGCGACCAAAACTGCACGCGGTATTCAAGGTGTGGGCGTACCCTGGATTTATATAGAGGCAATAGGATATTTTGTGTCTTATTCTCTCTCCTTTTCCTAATGGACGCTAACAGTCTGGTGACTTATTTCACTGCCGCTGCACATTGAGTGGATGTTTGCAGAGAACTATCCACAACGACTCCAAGGTCTCTCTTGAGTGGCAGCAGCTAATTTAGACCCCACCATTTTGTGTGTCTAGTTGGGATTCTGTTTTCCAATGTTCATGACTTTGCATTTCCCACCAGTGAGTTTCATCGGCCATTTTGTTGCCCAGTCACCCAGGTTAGCGAGATCGCTTTGTAATTCCTCGCAGTCTGCTTTGGACTTAACTGTCCTGAGTGATTTTATGGCTAGCGTCTCTGTGAGCATCTGCCGTGCACATAGCAGTGCTGATGTTGGGTCTCTGCTGGAGGGGGAAGTGAAAGCCCTGTGCAGTGTGTTATCGACAGTGTTGTGAGCAGTAGCAAGGTGGA
>NW_020673964.1:3495-4440 GCF_002925995.2 Terrapene triunguis | reverse complement strand
GGGGGGGGGGATGCCCAGCTCAGAGAGCCTTACCATGCTGCTAACCCCCGCCTCCCCCGTCTCCCAGAGCCTCAGCGCGCCGCGTCCAGGAGCGGCCCTGGACAGCGCTGCAGCGGCCTGGCTCCAGCGGGACGTGAGCTCCCGCTGCTCGGCTGCAGCTCGCAGCCCCGCCCTCTTACCACACGGCTCTGAGCGGGAGGAGCTCAGGCCTTGCTGGAGCAGCGCCGCTGCAGCGCTGTCCAGGGCTGCTCCTGGACGCGGCGCTAGGATGACCAGACGTCCCGATTTTATCGGGACTGTCCTGATATTTGCTTGTTTGTCCCGCGTCCCGAACGATGTTCAGTCGGGACACTGGACAAACAAACAATTTTGCCCTCTGCTCCGGCGCACAGGCGGAGCCCGGAGGGGCTCTCACCCCCCCCGCCCCACTCCGCCTCCTCCTTCCCCCATTGGATCCCTCCCCAAATCCCTGCCCCCAGCCCCGCCCCCTCACTGCCCCATTGGATCCCGAGCCAGGCCTGGGGAGGAGATGCCCCTGTGCAGCAGCCTGGGCACACGGGCCATAGCCGGCCGGGACTGGGAGCGCTGCAGTGCAGCGCGGCGGCTGCTCCAGCCCTGCAGCCCACGGGGCAGCACAGTGGGTCCGGGGGCAGTGCGGAGTGGGCAGGGCCCGGGTGGACGGCACGGCCCGGGGGTGTGGGCCGCCCATCAGAGACACGCGGCGGAGAGGGGCTGCCGGGGTGAGACTTGTCCCAGGCGGGGCGGCCGGCGTACAGGTGCGAGGAGCCGGTCAGGGTCCCCCAAACCGATAAACTTCCCCGCCGCTGCCGGGGAGCCCCGCACCTCTCCCGCTCGGCTGCGCTCCAGTGGGCCGAGGGGCCAGAGGCTCCGCGGGGAAGGCAGCTAATGCCCCCGGACCCTGCGAAACTGCCTTTTTTTTTTTTT
>NW_020673964.1:0-3395 GCF_002925995.2 Terrapene triunguis | reverse complement strand
CCCCCCCCCCCCCCCCCGGGCTCCCTGCGGCCCCTGTGTTTGTGTGTTGGACAGTCACATCCAATCCCTTCACATTGCCCCCCTTTCCTCTCCCTGGCTTAGTTCATAGCCCCAGAAAATCCCTTCAAACTGTGCCCATTTTCCCCTCCCCTTATTTCATGGGGGGATGACGAACTGAGAGGGTGGGTGGGCAGGTAGTGGCGGCGAGGCTTTATACTTGGGGGGAGGTGAGGAGGCGAGCGGCGAGTCGGTGGCTGGAAGGAGGCATCCATTTTCAGTATTTTAATTTTTGGTACTGCTGTGTGCAGTAATATAGTGACCCCTGGGGATTAAAGAGGGGTGTAATGGTGGGGCTGAGCAGGGAGGGGGCGGGTCCTATTCTACTGCTGTGATCTGGTTACCCTATGCGCGCCGTTTCTTTCCCCCTCTACAGGCTTCCACACACTGTCAGTGCCTTGCTAGTGTGCCACACGCCGTGAGAGATCTCTTCTCTTTGTGTGTGACTGAGTGTTTTCCTTGTGTGTGAATTTATTCAACAAAATCTTGAGCTTCATAATGGCTACCATGAGTGAAAAGAAAAAGAGAAAAATAGAATCAGAGCACAGAGTTTTCAACACTGAATGGACAAATAAATACTTATGTACTGTTTCCAAAGACAAAATACTGTGCCTTGTGTGTCGCGAAACGTTAGCCGTTCCGAAAGAATACAACCTTCGGCGGCACTTTGAAACTAAACATCCCAATCTCGCCAAATTGAACCCAAATGAAAAAATAATTAAAGCAGCCAGTTTAGTGAAAAACGTTAGTGGAGAACAGCAAATTTTCAAGAAAGTGAGCACTGAGAATGATACAGTTACTAAAGTAAGCTTTCAAATTTCTAAGGAAATTGCTGCTGCTGGGAAATGCTTCACAGAAGGCGAGTTTTTAAAAAAGTGTATGTTGATTGCTGTATCTGAGTTATGTCCAGAAAAGAGGGGAATATTTGAGAATGTCAGTCTATCACGCATGACTGTACAGAGAAGAATAGCTGACATTTCGACTAATCTAAGTGATCAGTTAAAGCAGAGAGTCAGGGAATTCTGCTTTTACTCCCTAGCTATGGATGAAAGCACCGATTTAAAAGACACCGCCCAACTTCTTATTTTTATTAGAGGTATTGATAAAAACTTTGAAATTACTGAAGAACTTGTTGGCATGTGCTCCATGATGGGTCGCACAACTGGAAAAGATATCTCCAGTGAAGTGATAAAGTGCATGAATGATAAGTTGGGGGTAGATTTCACAAACTTGGTGGCCATTTGTACTGATGGTGCTCCAGCTATGTGTGGAAAAAATGTTGGAGCAGTTACTCTTCTTGAAGAATTTATCGGGAGACAAATAACAAACATCACTGCATTATACATCAGCAGGTTTTGTGTAGCAAAGTCTTAAAATTTGAGCATGTAATGTCAGTGGTAGTTTCCATTGTAAACCTCATCCGTTCTAGAGGACTAAAACATAGGACATTTCGAGCCTTTCTTGAAGGGGAAGACGCCGAGTGCAGCGACTTAATCTACCATACGGAAGTGAGGTGGTTGAGTCGAGGAAGACTGCTCCAGCGTTTCGTTGCTTTGAAAGAGGAGATAGCAAAATTCCTAGAAAATGGGCCAATAAAATTCCCGGAGCTTGAAAATGAGTCCTGGAATCAAGATCTCTTTTTCTTTTGTGACATTACAGCACACCTGAATGATCTCAACATTCAACTTCAGGGAAAAAATCAACTTATATTTCAAATGTGTGCAGCAGTGAAAGCTTTCAAAATGAAATTGAAACTTTTCAGAAGTCAGCTGTCAAAAGGTGAAATGTGTCACTTTCCCACTTGTGCACAGAATATCCCTCAGAACAAACACGCTGAGTTAGGAGAAAAATACGCAAAGCACATCAATCTTTTGATTGAAGAATTTGACAGAAGACTTACTTTGTCTAAAGATGATGACATCCAGTTGAAGCTGATTGAAGATCCCTTTTCTGTGGATCCAGAGGAAGTGACACAAGATTTGCAGTTGGAGGTTATCGAACTTCAATGTTCGGCAGTTTACCGAAATAAGCACAGAGAAAGCAGCCTGTGGGACTTCTACAAAAGTCTGGACGATGAAAAATACAAGAATCTTATTGAAGTTGCACTGAAAACGTTCAGCATTTTTGGAAGCACTTACATATGTGAACAAACATTTTCCATCATGAACATGAATAAAAACAAGCAACGTTCTTCTCTGACTGACGACCATTTGGAAGAAATTATGAAAATATCCACTTCAAATATGACCCCCGAATATGACAAGCTTGTTGCCGAAAAGAGATGTAATATCTCTCATTAAATTTGCAAGATAATTATGAAAAGTACAAATGTTTTCTTTCAACGGAACAGGTGTTTTTCATTTTTCCATGATTCATAAAAAAAATTAAAATAATTTAAAAAATTGTTTGCTTTAATTGAAAAATTCTTAATAAAGTATCACACCCTCTTCCCCCCCCCCAAAAAAAATCCTTCCTTTTCGGCCCACAGCTGTTTCGGCGGGGCGGCGCTTGGGAAGGAGGGTTTGTTTCCACGGTGCGGGCAGCGCTGGGGTGGGGGATGTGTTTCGGGGGGTGTAGCAGGGTGGTTACCCCGCTCCTGCCCTGAAGGGCTTAAAACAGCCTTGGGGGAAGGCTGTGGCAGGGGAAAAGCTGAGCTGATTGGGGAAGCCGCTTCAGCTGGGCCATGCCACAATCAGGCCCCAGCTGGCCTGTATAAAAAGGCTGTGAGCCAGAGGCCCAGAGGAAGTCTCTCTCTGCTTGTAGAGAGAGAGAAGGGTCTGGCTGCTAGGGAGTTGAGCAGGGTACTGGGAGTGGAGCAGGGCTGGGGAAGGCTAGAGGAGCTGGGAAACTCCAGCCTGGAAAACCCCCAAGCTGCGGACCTAGCTAAGGGCCTAAGACCAGTACCAGGGCTGCAGAGGGGCAGCCCAGCTATAGAGGGAGGCAGCAGGTCCAAACCCAGCCTTGCCTGTGATGAGTGGCTGATATACCCCAGGGCGCGGGGGCTAGTTAGTGACTGGCAGTAGCCTTATACTGAGGTGAGGTGGGGATTAGAGGATTGGGGGTTCCCCAGCGAGAGGAGACCAAGAGCCAGAGTGTGGGGGTATTGCCAGGGGGCAGCACCCCAGATCAAAGGGCACCAGGGTCCAGGAAGGACACAGAGCCAGCGGCAGTGGGACACCGGCCTGCAGAGGTCGCTCCAATGGCTGGATGAGCTAATTCCCGAGAAGACCAGCAGGAGGCGCCGCCGGGGTGAGTCCTGCTTGCTTACACGGGGGCTGGGCGGCGCTGGGGGGGGATGGGGTTCGGCGGGGCTGGGTGGCGCTGGGGGGGGGGGGCGG
>NW_020673963.1:504-4331 GCF_002925995.2 Terrapene triunguis | reverse complement strand
GGGCCCTGACGGTGGCAGGACGAGGGTCCCGCCACTGGATCAGTGGGCTCCCTCCGTGATACAGACTCACCACTGTGCAGCTTTGTCCCTGGGCTACTTCCTACCCGATCGCTCGTCCGGATCCCTCTGATCCTGTCAGTGCGTCAGGGTAGTCCGCTCTTGACAGCTCCAGCTCCCCCTCAGGCTCAGGCTCCTCCAGCTCCCCCCAGTCCTTGGCTGCTGGCAGCTCCAGCTCCCACTCCGGCTCCTCCAGTTCCCCTGGGTACTCGGCAGCGGGCAGTCCTGGCAGCCCCAGTCCGTCCTCCCGGTGCGGTTTCCACTGGTCCAGGGCCTCCCCTGGCGTGGCAGCAGGATCTGAAGGGAGCAGCCCGCGGTCTGCGTCTGCCTCCCTCCTTGGTGCTGCCCTGACTGAGCTAAGGGCCCCGCCCTTTATACTTCCTGTTCCACCCCTCCCCTTCCGGGGGGTGGAGCGAGCTTGGGCTGGCCCCGCCCACTCCGGCTGAGAGAAAGGCCCTTTTACCTCCGGTTCGGAGGGCAGCCACCCTGGCTCCCTACATACCCCACCCCTCAAATCCAGCTCCCGAACCTCGGAGCTGGCGTCCTCAGCCTCCCCCAGACGGGAGAAAAAGTCCGCATTGGCGTTATCCCGTCCCGCCCGATGGCGGATCGTGAAGGCGTAGGTTTGTAGCGTAAGATACCATCGCTGAAGGCGGGCATTCGCGTCCTTCATCTTGTTGAGCCACTTCAGGGGTGCATGATCTGTGACCAGTATAAAGGGGGCCCCGAGGAGGTAGTAGCGGAGGGCATCAGCCGCCCACTTAACAGCTAGGGCCTCCTTCTCCAGGACGGAGTAGTTTCGCTCCCGGGGGAACAGTTTCCGACTGATGTAAACAATAGGGTGCTCCTCCCCGTCCACCTCCTGTGAGAGGACCGCGCCAAACCCCACGCCGGAGGCATCGGTCTGGACAATGAAGTCACGATCAAAGTCCGGGCTGAAGAGTACGGGCTCGCTACACAGGCGGTCTTTGACAGTTTGAAAGGCCCGCTCGTAGTCATCAGACCAGCACACTCTGCGGGGGCTATCTTTGGTCAGGAGTTCTGTTAAAGGGGCCGTAATAGTTGCAAAGTGGGGTACGAACCGCCGGTAATAGCCAGCTAGGCCCAAGAATTGACGCACCTGCCTCTTCGTGGTTGGTGCCTGGCATTCCTGGAGTGCTTGAACCTTCCCGATGAGGGGGCGTACCTGTCCGTGCCCCAGGGTGTACCCCAGATAAGTGGTTTCTTCCCGCCCGATTCGGCATTTCTTGGGATTGGCTGTGAGGCCGGCGGCGCGGAGGTCCCGGAGGACAGCCGCCACTCGGTTGAGGTGTTCCTCCCAGTTACTGCCATAGATAACCACATCATCCAGGTAGGCAGCGGCGTACTTGGTGTGAGGTTGCAAAATCTGATCCATCAAGCGCTGGAAGGTTGCAGGGGCCCCATGGAGGCCAAAAGGCATCCGAGTAAACTGGTACAGGCCGGAAGGGGTGGCAAACGCGGTCTTCTCCTTAGATCGGGGTTCCAAGGGGATCTGCCAGTACCCCTTGGTGAGATCTAATGTGGTGATATAGCAGGCTTCTCCAAGCCGGTCGAGGAGCTCATCGACGCGGGGCATTGGATATGCATCAAACTTTGAAATGTCGTTGACTCTCCGAAAGTCAATACAAAACCGCCGGCTCCCATCTGGCTTTGGAACGAGGACGACGGGGCTCCGCCATTCGCTCTGGGAATGCTCAATAACACCCAGTTCCAACATGGCCTGGACTTCCTCCTCCACGGCCTCTCGCATTCGCCTAGGCAATGGCCGGGTCGTCTCTCGGATCACCACCCCGGGGTCGGTCTGGATTGCATGGTAGGCGAGCGTAGTCCGTCCGGGCTTTGGGGTGAAGGTCCTGGGGAATGCCTTCACTAGGCAGAGGGCTTGTTCCCGCTGCTCGGCAGTGAGCGTCTCGGCTAGCTGTGGTTCCCCACTATCAGACTCTTCGGGGAGTTGTGGCCCGAGGTCTGGTTCAGGCGGGTATGGGGCAATTAGTAGTCCTTCCCGTTCCCGCCAGGGTTTTAAAAGATTTACATGATAAATCTGCTTTCCCTTCCGGTGATCAGGCTGCCGGATTTCGTAATTGACAGGCCCCACTTGGCGAAGGACCTCATACGGGCCCTGCCAACGGGCAAACAGTTTTGATTCCTCCGAGGGGAGCAGGAGGAGAACTCGGTCCCCGGGGGCAAATGATCGGACCTGGGTGCCCCGATTATACTGCTGCTCCTGGCCCCTTTGGGCCGTGTTTAAGTTCTCCCTCGCAAGTTCACCCACCCGGGCCAGCCGCTCCTGCAGCTGCAAGACGTATTGTAAGAGGCCCTGCGTTGAGGATGGTGTATGTTCCCAAGTTTCCCTCAGGAGATCCATCACTCCGCGGGGCCTTCGCCCATAGAGGAGCTCAAATGGAGAGAACTTCGTGGAAGCCTGTGGAACTTCCCGAACCGCCAGTAGTAAAGGGGGAAGTAGTTGATCCCACTGACGGAGGTCCTGGGTGGGGAAGCGTTGTAACATTCCCTTCAGGGTCCGATTAAAACGTTCGACTAACCCATCCGTTTGGGGATGGTAAACTGAGGCTTGCAGTTTCTTAATCCCTAGCAGGGCACATACTTGACGGAACAACTTAGAGGTGAAGTTGGTCCCTTGGTCAGTAAGTATCTCCCGAGGGAGACCTACCCTGGCGAAGATTTTCACGAGCTCTGCTGCAATAGTGCGGGCCGTGATACTCCTTAAGGGGACAGCCTCAGGGAAGCGGGTGGCGTAGTCCATCAAGACAAGGATATATTGGTAGCCCGCCTGACTTTTCGGAAAGGGTCCGACCAGATCCATCGCTACTCGTTCAAATGGAACGCCCACTGTTGGTAGCGGAACCAGGGGGGCCTTCCGGACCCCGGCCGGGGCGGCGTGTTGGCAGTCCGGGCATGACCTGCAGTAATCCTTCACCTCTCGATGGACGCCGGGCCAGAAGAACTTGGCGAGGACTCTAGCCGCGGTTTTCTCTGGTCCTAAATGGCCTGCGGCCGGGATGTCATGGGCTAGCCTTAGGACCGCCCGTCGATGAATGCGGGGAACCACGAGTTGGGTCCGGACCTCTCGGGTTTGAGGGTCCTGCTCCACGCGGTAGAGACGATCCTGCTTGAGTTCAAATCTAGGCCATTGGGTAGCCCGCTGGGCCTCCACAACCTTCCCCTCTACCCGTGCCAGCTGTTCATAGGCAAACCGGAGCGTAGGGTCCTCCCTTTGGTCTCGGCTAAAGTCCCTAACGTCCACCGGGGGGCCCCCCCGTCTCCGGGCCGCCCTGTCCGGGTGAAAGGGATGGGGCAACGCCGGGGTCCGGACACAGCCCGGGGCCGTCGCAGAGGAAGCTCCCTCCAACGCCTCTTCCGGAGATAGGGACCGGAGCACCTCGACGAAGTCTGGCCAGTCCCGGCCCAGGATGATTGGGTAGGCCAGGGATGGGGCCACCGCCACGTTCATTAACTGGGTTGCCCCGTTCACCGTGAGAGGGACCTGAACGGTGGGGTACGGTTTAACATCTCCATGTATACACTGTATCCGTACCTCCCCGACGATCTGCTCGGTATCCGGGAGGAGGGACTGGCGGACGAGAGTCTGCCCACAGCCCGAATCAATTAGACCCACAACGGGTGTTCCGGCAATGCTCATGGGGGCCGTCAATTTGGCCGCGGACGGCGGGCGGGCCCGGCGCTCCCCGGTGTACACCCGGCCAAAATCGCATTCCATCGCTGTACAG
>NW_020673963.1:0-494 GCF_002925995.2 Terrapene triunguis | reverse complement strand
AGCCTGGCGGGGCACCTTGGGCCTGGTGTGATGATGCCGGCGATGGTGAGGGTGGGATCTGGGCCTGGTTCAGTTGCTTCCCATCCTATCGATGGCAGGTGCCAAACCCGAGCAGTGCTGTGACCCTGTGCGCCAGGTTCCGGTGCCACTCGCTCAAGTTTGGCCTGGACGCCCCTCCATCATGACGGAGGGACAGCTGGGCCAAACCTGAGAGGGGGGCCCTGCGCAAGTGCACACTGGTTAATTGGGGTCTGATTTCTGTGGGTGCAGTTGCACCCATGGGCCTACACTAACCACATCCCTGGCCAGGGCATCAGCTCCAGCCTGCGTGGGGAAGGCTGAGGGGACTGAGGTGAGGCAGTGATGGGTTTCACTGCAAGGCAGGCACGTCTATGGCGAGGGGAGACCGGGGAAAAGCACGGGGGAGTTAATGGCCCCCAGGGCAGCTCCAGGAGCAGCCTCGAAAGATGTAGGGATGATTATAGTGGCCGGTG
>NW_020673962.1:432-2237 GCF_002925995.2 Terrapene triunguis | reverse complement strand
ACGGACCCTGGACTTCAGAAAAGCAGACTTTGACTCCCTCAGGGAACAGATGGGCAGGATCCCCTGGGAGAATAACATGAAGGGCAAAGGGGTCCAGGAGAGCTGGCTGTATTTTAAAGAATCCTTATTGCGGTTGCAGGAACAAACCATCCCGATGTGTAGAAAGAATAGTAAATATGGCAGGCGACCAGCTTGGCTTAACAGTGAAATCCTTGCTGACCTTAAAAACAAAGAAGCTTACAAGAAGTGGAAGATTGGACAAATGACCAGGGAGGAGTATAAAAATATTGCTCAGGCATGCAGGAGTGAAATCAGGAAGGCCAAATCACACTTGGAGTTGCAGCTAGCAAGAGATGTTAAGAGTAACAAGAAGGGTTTCTTCAGGTATGTTAGCAACAAGAAGAAAGTCAAGGAAAGTGTGGGCCCCTTACTGAATGAGGGAGGCAACCTAGTGACCGAGGATGTGGAAAAAGCTAATGTACTCAATGATTTTTTTGCCTCTATCTTCACGAACAAGGTCAGCTCCCAGACTGCTGCACTGGCCAGCACAGTATGGGGAGAAGGTGACCAGCCCTCCGTGGAGAAAGAAGTGGTTCGGGACTATTTAGAAAAACTGGATGAGCACAAATCCATGGGGCCGGATGCGCTGCATCCGAGGGTGCTAAAGGAGTTGGCGGATGAGATTGCAGAGCCATTAGCCATTATTTTTGAAAACTCATGGCGATCGGGGGAGGTCCCGGATGACTGGAAAAAGGCTAATGTAGTGCCCATCTTTAAAAAAGGGAAGGAGGAGGATCCGGGGAACTACAGGCCAGTCAGCCTCACCTCAGTCCCTGGAAAAATCATGAAGCAGGTCCTCAAGGAATCAATTCTGAAGCACTTAGAGAAGAGGAAAGTGATCAGGAACAGTCAGCATGGATTCACCAAGGGCAAGTCATGCCTGACTAACCTAATTGCCTTCTGTGAGGAGATAACTGGCTCTGTGGATGATGGGAAAGCAGTGGATGTGTTATTCCTTGACTTTAGCAAAGCTTTTGATACGGTCTCCCACAGTATTCTTGCCAGCAAGTTAAAGAAGTATGGGCTGGACGAATGGACTGTAAGGTGGATAGAAAGCTGGCTAGATCGTCGGGCTCAACGGGTAGTGATCAATGGCTCAATGTCTAGTTGGCAGCCGGTTTCAAGCGGAGTGCCCCAAGGGTCGGTCCTGGGGCTGGTTTTGTTCAACATCTTCATTAATGATCTGGAGGATGGCGTGGACTGCACCCTTAGCAAGTTTGCAGATGACACTAAACTGGGAGGCGTGGTAGATACACTAGAGGGTAGGGATCGGATACAGAGGGACCTAGACAAATTAGAGGATTGGGCCAAAAGAAACCTGATGAGGTTCAACAAGGACAAGTGCCGAGTCCTGCACTTAGGACGGAAGAATCCCAGGCACTGCTACAGACTAGGGACCGAGTGGCTAGGCAGCAGTTCTGCAGAAAAGGACCTAGGGGTCACAGTGGACGAGAAGCTAGATATGGCATTTGGGGCTGTATAAGTAGGGGCATTGCCAGCAGATCGAGGGACATGATCATTCCCCTCTGTTCGGCATCGGTGAGGCCTCATCTGGAGTACTGTGTCCAGTTTTGGGCCCAACACTACAAGAAGGATGTGGAAAAGTTGGAAAGAGTCCAGCGGAGGGCAACAAAAATGATTAGGGGGCTGGAGCACGTGACTTATGAGGAGAGGCTGAGGGAACTGGGATTGTTTAGTCTGCAGAAGAGAAGAATGAGGGGGGGATTTGATAGCTGCTTTCAACT
>NW_020673962.1:0-332 GCF_002925995.2 Terrapene triunguis | reverse complement strand
GTGGTGAAGCACTGGAATGGGTTCCCTAGGGAGGTGGTGGAATCTCCTTCCTTAGAGGTTTTTAAGGTCAGGCTTGACAAAGCCCTGGCTGGGATGATTTAGTTGGGGTTGGTCCTGCTTTGAGCAGGGGGTTGGACTAGAACCTCCTGAGGTCCCTTCCCACCCTGATATTCTATGAGTCTTCCCCCGACACCCACACTCCCGCCTCCACCGCCCGCTGGGGGGAGACATGGTGAGAGCCCCCCCCCCCCCCAAGCTCCTGCGCGTGGCCCCAGCTCTGACCTCGGTGACCCCGTCCAGCCGCAGCAGGGAGGCCTGTAGGTGCCGGTTCT
>NW_020673961.1:1835-2022 GCF_002925995.2 Terrapene triunguis | reverse complement strand
TACGAGGCATCTCTGCTCACTTTGGCTAAACAGAAATGTGTCCCTTTACAAAATCAAACACTGACAAATAAGAGAGCACGACACTGTATGATTTCTAGAGCTGATATAGGGCAATTTGTTCAGCAGAGTGATGTAAGCTTCGAGGAGCGGCACCAGGAGCCGGCAAACAGGGCTGCTAACAGGGGAG
>NW_020673961.1:0-1825 GCF_002925995.2 Terrapene triunguis | reverse complement strand
GGAGAAGGTATCTGTACTTGCGTCTGTCTTTGTAGTGCTTGTGTGTGAGTGAGGACCTCGTTGAAGAAATGGTTGTAGGGGACAACCTTGGCTCGAGTGACCATGAGCTAATTCAGTTTAAACTAAATGGAAGGATTAACAGAAATGATACTGTAACTAAGGTTTACAATTTCAAAAAGGCCAACTTTAATAAATTAAGGCAACTACTTAGGGAAGTGGATTGGGCTAACATACTTAGGGATCTAAAGGCAGATGAAGCCTGGGATTATTTCAAGCAGAAGTTGCATGAGATGTCTGAGGCCTGTATCCCGAGAAAGGGAAAACGATTAGTGGGCAGGAGATTTAGACCTAGCTGGATGAGCGGGAGTCTCAAAGGGGCGATTAAGAAAAAACAGAAAGCGTACAGAGAATGGAAGAAGGGAAGGATCAGCAAGGAAACCTACCTTAGTGAGTTTAGAGCATGTAGGGATGCGGTGAGAAAGGCCAAAAGCCGTGTAGAGTTGGACCTTGCAAGGGGAATTAAATCCAACAGTAAGAGGTTTTATAGCCATATAAATAGGAAGAAAACAAAGAAAGAGGAAGTGGGACCGCTGAAGAATGTGGATGGAGTGGAAATTAAGAATAATCTAGGCATGGCACAATATCTAAATGAATATTTTGCTTCGGTCTTTAATAAGGCTAATGAAGGGTTTAGGAATAGAGGGAGTAGGACAGAGGGGAATAGAGGAGGGGGGATAGACATTACAGTATCAGAGGTGGAGGCCAAACTTGACCAGCTAAACGGGACTAAATCGGGCGGACCGGATGATCTTCATCCTAGAATATTGAAGGAACTGGCGCGAGAAATTGCGAGCCCCTTGGCGACAATTTTTAATGAATCTGTAAACTCGGGGGTGGTACCGTTGGACTGGAGAATAGCTAATGTGGTTCCTATTTTCAAGAAGGGGAAAAAAAGTGACCCGGGTAACTACAGGCCTGTTAGTTTAACTTCTGTAGTATGTAAGGTCTTGGAAAAAATTTTGAAGGAGAAAGTAGTTAAGGACCTTGAGGTGAATGGCAATTGGGACAAATTACAACATAGGTTTACGAAAGGCAGGTCGTGCCAAACCAACCTGATCTCCTTCTTTGAGAAAGTAACAGACCTTCTAGATAAAGGAAATGCGGTGGATCTAATATACCTCGATTTTAGTAAAGCGTTTGATACGGTTCCGCATGAGGAATTATTGGTTAAATTGGATAAGATGGGGATCGATAGGAAAATCCAGAGGTGGATAAGGAACTGGTTAAAGGGGAGACTGCAGCGGGTAGTACTGAAAGGTGAACTGTCAGATTGGAGGGAGGTCACCAGTGGGGTTCCTCAAGGTTCAGTTCTGGGTCCGATTTTATTTAATCTATTCATTACTGACCTCGGAACCAAATGTAGGAGTGGGCTGATAAAGTTTGCAGATGACACAAAGTTGGGAGGCATTGCCAACTCGGAGAAGGATCGGGATATTCTGCAGGGAGACTTGGATGACCTTGTAAATTGGAGTATTAGTAATAGGATGAGATTTAATAGTGAGAAGTGTAAGGTGATGCATTTAGGGATGACTAATAAGAATTTCAGTTATAAGCTAGGGACACATAGGTTAGAAGTGACTGAGGAGGAGAAGGACCTCGGAGTCCTGGTTGATCGCAGGATGACTATGAGTCGGCAATGCGACGTGGCTGTGAAAAAAGCTAATGCGATCTTGGGATGCATAAGGCGAGGTATTTCTAGTAGGGACAGGGAGGTGCTGCTTCCGTTATACAAGGCGCTGGTGAGACCTCACTTGGAGTACTGTGT
>NW_020673960.1:772-1254 GCF_002925995.2 Terrapene triunguis | reverse complement strand
GGCGGAGGACGTAGGAGTCGCCATGGGACACGTAGCGCACCCAGCGGGGGGCCGGGCTCAGAGGCGGATGACGTAGGAGTCGCTGTGGGACACGTAGCGCACCCAGCGGTGGGGCCGGGCTCAGAGGCGGAGGATGTAGGAGTCGCTATGGGACACGTAGTACACCCAGACGGGGGGCTGGGCTCAGAGGCGGATGACGTAGGAGTCGCTGTGGGACACGTAGCACACCCAGCGGTGGGGCTGGGCTCAGAGGCGGATGACGTAGGAGTCGGTGTGGGACACGTAGCGCACCCAGTGGTGGGACCGGGTTCAGAGGCGGATGACGTGGGAGTCGCTGTGGGACACGTAGCGCACCCAGCGGTGGGGCTGGGCTCAGAGGCGGACGACGTAGGAGTCGGTGTGGGACACGTAGCGCACCCAGTGGTGGGGCTGGGTTCAGAGGCGGAGGACGTAGGAGTCGCCATGGGACACGTAGCGCACCC
>NW_020673960.1:0-672 GCF_002925995.2 Terrapene triunguis | reverse complement strand
GCTGGGCTCAGAGGCGGATGACGTAGGAGTCGCTGTGGGACACGTAGTACACCCAGCGGTGCAGCCGGGCTCAGAGGCGGAGGATGTAGGAGTCGCTATGGGACACGTAGTACACCCAGACGGGGGGCTGGGCTCAGAGGCGGATGACGTAGGAGTCGCTGTGGGACACGTAGTACACCCAGCGGTGCAGCCGGGCTCAGAGGCGGAGGATGTAGGAGTCGCTATGGGACACGTAGTACACCCAGACGGGGGGCTGGGCTCAGAGGCGGATGACATAGGAGTCGCTATGGGACACGTAGCACACCCGGACGGGGGGCCGGGCTCAGAGGCGGATGATGTGGGAGTCGCTGTGGGACACGTAGCACACCCAGCGGTGGGGCCGGGCTCAGAGGCGGAGGACGTGGGAGTCGCTGTGGGACATGTAGCGCATCCAGCGGTGGGGCTGAGCTGGGTTCAGAGGCGGATGACGTATGAGTCACCGTGGGACACGTAGCGCACCCAGCGGTGGGGCTGGGCTGGGCTCAGAGGCGGATGACATGGGAGTCGCTGTGGGACATGTAGCGCACCCAGCGGTGGGGCTGGGCTGGGCTCAGAGGTGGAGGACATAGGAGTTGTCGTGGGACACGTAGCGCACCCAGTGGTGGGGCCGGGTTCAGAGGCGGATGATGTAGG
>NW_020673959.1:656-1117 GCF_002925995.2 Terrapene triunguis | reverse complement strand
CCCGGGCGGATCCGTTGCTGGGCCGGGTGGGCCGGGGCCCGGCTGGAAACCCCCCCCACCCTTCACTCACCTATTTCTGGAGTCTGGGCTCCCAGCCCCACTGGGTCTAACCCACCAGCCCCCACTTCCCATCCAGAGCCGGGGAGAGAACCCAGGAGTCCTGGCTCCCAGCGCCCCTGGGTCTAACCACTAGACCCCACTTCCCATCCAGAGCCGGGGAGAGAACCCAGGAGTCCTGGCTCCCAGCCCCCCTGGGTCTAACCACTAGACCCCACTTCCCATCCAGAGCTGGGGAGAGAACCCAGGAGTCCTGGCTCCCAGCCCCCCTGGGTCTAACCCACCAGCCCCCACTTCCCATCCAGAGCCGGGGAGAGAACCCAGGAGTCCTGGCTCCCGGTGCTAGGTCCTCCCTTCCCCATCCCCGAGACGGATTCTGATCTCATTTCTGTGGGTATCAATCC
>NW_020673959.1:0-556 GCF_002925995.2 Terrapene triunguis | reverse complement strand
GCGCTCAGGTACCGTGCACAGGAACAGGCAGCGGTGCTGGAGTAACAGGCGGAGTAACACACACAATGCTAGAGCACCCTGTGCCGGCGCTCAGGTACCGTGCACAGGAACAGGCAGCGGTGCTGGAGTAACAGGCGGAGTAACACACACAACGCTAGAGTACCCTGTAGGAACACAGCTGCATGCGAGAGTAGAAGGGAGAGGAACAGGTACACAGGGGACTGGCTCCCTCTCCCAGCCCCTTTGCTCCTCCCCAGAGCTGTTTGCATTCCCGCAGGGACAGACTCCGGAGGGCAAAGGGATTTGGGGCGGGATGTTACGGGGCCGAGCCCTGATCCCGGGCTCCTGGCCAGACACACCCTGCCGGCAGCAGGGAAGTGACTCTGGATTGATACCCACAGAAATGAGATCAGAATCCGTCTCGGGGATGGGGAAGGGAGGACCTAGCACCGGGAGCCAGGACTCCTGGGTTCTCTCCCCGGCTCTGGATGGGAAGTGGGGGCTGGTGGGTTAGACCCAGGGGGGCTGGGAGCCAGGACTCCTGGGTTCTCTCCCC
>NW_020673958.1:770-1586 GCF_002925995.2 Terrapene triunguis | reverse complement strand
TGTTGGGGTTGGTCCTGCTTTGAGCAGGGGGTTGGACTAGATGACCTCCTGAGGTCCCTTCCAACCCTGATATTCTATGAGTCTATGATTCTCCTCTCAGGGGCTCGGACGCCAATCCGGCCCCAGGGCAGGGCACTGGCTGACTCTGGGGTGTGGAGAATGGGACATTGGGCATTTCCCCTCTAGGATGTGAGGGGAACAGCTCCAACAGTGTGTCAGCTGTTTATGAATTGTTGCCAATGACAGTTCACACCTTTGGGCTAAGCAGAGATCAGGACCGGCCCATTCCTGGCTGTGACATTTGACATTGAATCCAGTTAAGAAGTTCCTTTGTGTATGAATAACAACCCCAGAGATTGACTGTAGTCATGAGCGGCCTTTGCACCTTATCTCTCTATCCCCATACACCCTTCTCTATCTATCTATCTATCTATCTATCTATCTATCTATCTATCTATCTATCTATCTATCTATCCCCATACACCCTTCTCTATCTATCTAGCTATCCATCCCCGTACACCCTTCTCTATCTATCTATCTATCCCCATACACCCTTCTCTATCTATCTATCCATCCCCATACACCCTTCTCTATCTAGCTATCCATCCCCATACACCCTTCGCTATCTATCTATCTAGCTATCCATCCCCATACACCCTTCTCTATCTATCTATCCCCGTACACCCTTCTCTATCTATCTATCTATCTATCTATCTATCTATCCCCATACACCCTTCTCTATCTATCCATCTATCCCCATACACCCTTCTCTATCTATCTACCCCCTTGCATACAGAGATTCCCAGTGCTCAGGGT
>NW_020673958.1:0-670 GCF_002925995.2 Terrapene triunguis | reverse complement strand
ACCCTTCTCTATCTATCTATCCATCCCCATACACCCTTCTCTATCTATCTATCCATCCCCATACACCCTTCGCTATCTATCTATCTAGCTATCCATCCCCATACACCCTTCTCTATCTATCTATCTAGCTATCCATCCCCATACACCCTTCTCTATCTATCTATCCCCATACACCCTTCTCTATCTATCTATCCCCATACACCCTTCTCTATCTATCTATCCCCATACACCCTTCTCTATCTATCTATCTATCTATCCCCATACACCCTTCTCTATCTATCTACCCCCTTGCATACAGAGATTCCCAGTGCTCAGGGTTGGGACAGATCCTTGCCTGAGGTGGGGGGTGATGGTTCCTCCCCACTACATGTCCCCCATAGCAGGGGCTCTTGAGCCAAACCCAGTGCCCTGCCCTCCTCCATCTCCCCCTGTCATGGGGGGTTGGTGTCTGTCATATTCTGGGTAACCCTCCATTCTAACCAGGCCCCCAGCTTCCTGCCTACATGCCCCAAATCAGGCTTAGCGCCCCCCCCCGTACCCCCCCCTGGATGGCCAGCGTGCATTAATAGCAGGGCTGTGACATCCTCTGCCCTGCACTGAGTTTGTTTCCTGTCTGACAGAGTTGGAAACCGAACGCAAGGTGGGAGCTGCTCTTTCGAAGAAAGAAGAG
>NW_020673957.1:563-3883 GCF_002925995.2 Terrapene triunguis | reverse complement strand
AGCAGGTAAAAAACTGATTTACTTTGTAAATTTCATCTCCTAAACTAGTTAGATCACGAGGCTGACTAGATAATAAATTTCAACAGATTACTTTATGCAATTTCACCTATAACTACTGAGATACCTACTAACAATATACTCTTTAAATATTTCCTTTATAGATTTGAAACATTCAATTCTAAAGCCTTTATTATGTTATAGTAATAACTGACAAAACATCAGTCTTATTCACAAAAGGCTGACTTGTATTCCAATCACTTGATTTACTTCTTTATACTGAACATACTGGATATTTGCCAACATGAGAAGTATAGTCCCCTATCTCTGTATGTAATTTTACTGTGTACTGCTTAATAATAACTGAAAACACACACCATGGTAGATTTTTGCTTTGGTCAAATCTCATATGTAATAACATGTCCAATACAGTTCATAAAACTGAATGTAACAGCTCACAATAGGTCATCTACAACACCTGGTTACTGATAACTCATATGCATAACCTCCCAATATTCACACCAATTCTAGCAAGTCATCCATTGACTAATCATTACCATAACAAATAGCCTGTCACAAACCTTAAAATTCACCTCACAGGTTTGCATGGCAGTATCTCTAAGGCCTGGTCTACACTAGGCTTTTATGTCGACTTTAGCGCTGTTATATCGAATTAACCCTGCACCCGTCCACACCCGGAAGCCATTTAGTTCGACATAAAGCTCTCTTTAAATCGATTTCTGTAATCCACCCCAACGAGAGGAGTAGCGCTAAATTCGACATGGCCATATCGAATTAGGCTAGGTGTGGATGGAAATCGACGGTAATAGCTCCGGGAGCTATCCCACAGTGCACCACTCTGTTGACGCTCTGGACAGCAGTCCGAGCTCGGATGCTCTGACCAGCCACACCCCCGGGAAAATTTGAATTCATTTTCCTGTCTGGGCAGTTTGAATCTCAGTTCCTGTTTGGACATCGAGGTGAGCTCAGCAGCAGTGGCAACGATGCAGAGCTCTCCAGCAGAGATGGCCGTGCAATCTAATAGAAAGAGGGCCCCAGCATGGACTGATCGGGAAGTCTTGGATCTCATCGCTGTGTGGGGCGATGAGTCCGTGCTTTCAGAGCTGCGCTCCAAAAGAAGGAATGCTAAGATCTACGAGAAGATCTCCAAAGCCATGGCAGAGAGAGGCTACAGCCGGGATGCAACGCAGTGCCGCGTGAAAATCAAGGAGCTGAGACAAGGCTACCAGAAGACCAAAGAGGCAAACGGACGCTCCGGATCCCAGCCCCACAGATCCCGTTTCTACGAGGCACTGCATTCCATCCTTGCTGCGGCCGCCACCACTACCCCACCACTGACCGTGGACTCTGAGGATGGGATATTGTCCACGGCCGGTTCCTCAGCGGACGGGGAAGAGGAGGAAGGAGATGAGGAGGACGAGGCAGTCGACAGCGCTTACCAAGCTGATTTCCCCGACAGCCAGGAGCTCTTCATCACCGTTACAGAGATCCCCTACCAACCCTCCCCAGCATGTAACCTGGACACAGAGTCAGGCGAAGGATCAAGCGGTAAGTGCTTTAAACATATTAACCTTTATTTTTTACAAAACTTGAATATTAATACTAAGAACAATCTGTGAATCATGATTTCTTCCCCCTGGGCGCTTAAGTAATCAGTAACAACTATTTAAAAAAAAATCAAACAGTGTCCGGTTGTGCATGATTGTGCTGCCCAAGCTGCTCCACTCTTTAGTGCCTGCTACTGCAGCTATATTAGAATCCTGTCTATATGTCCGGGGATAGAGCAGTAGTCCTCCACGGACATCTCCACAAAGCTCTGCTGCAGGTAATGGGATAGCCTGTTCATCAGGTTCCTGGGGAGAGCGGCTTTACTTGGTCCTCCGAAGTAGGAGACGTTCCCGCGCCAGGAGACAAGCAGGTACTCCGGTATCATTGCCTTGCATAGCATGGCGGCATAGGGCCCCGGTCTCTGCAGGCTTTCTCGAAGCATCCGTTGGATCTCGGTGTCCGGGATGTTCATGAGAGTTATGTCGCTCATGATGACCTGCTTTGAATTAGGTAGGGGACTGTTAGTATTGGGACTGCTTGCAACAAGTTCCTTTACAGAACTGTGACCGCTGGTTTACAGCCACGCGGTGGGGGCGGGAGAGGGGCAGCATACAGGGATCTTTCCCTGGCTCATCCGCGAGGGGGTGGGACAGGGCCAGAGTTCCTGCTTGGCCGATTGCTGGCAGCACAGACTGGCAGTGCTTTCAATGTGAAAGGAGGCCAGTGGTACTCCTACAGTTTTAAGCAGCCACAAGTCTACGGCTTACCATGTTTGCCTGCTACAGAGAGTACCGCGTCCTGCCCCGCTTCCCAGATCGGCAGTGCAAAAGCCCAGGCACTGAAGGCGAGGTTCGAAAATTCGACCTTGTCCGGAGTGCGCATGTGATAGGTGTGGTTCATGGTCTTGTTCACAGAGAAAAACTATGTTCTTGATTCACAACCACATTTATCTTTCGGAGGAATTCACTGCCTTTTCCTCATTCCCACAGCCACATCTGCAACTGTCTCCTAACCCAGCTTGGCATCACACTCCCAGAGGCTAGCGCACATTAGGCGGAGAAAGAAGAAGACGCGAGAGGACATGTTCTCAGAACTAATGGGCTGCTCCTGAGCCCAGGCAGCACAGCAGAACCAGTGGAGGGAGAATTTGTCACAAATGCACCGGACACACATGGAACGTGAGGAGAGGTGGCGGGCAGGAAGACCAGCAGGCGACTCAAACGCTGCTTGGACTTCTGAGGGAGCAAACGGACACGCTCCGGCGCCTTGTTGATGTTCTGCAGGACCGGAGGCAGGAGGACAGAGCCCCGCAGCAGTCTATCAGGAACCGCAGTCCCCCGCCACCAAGTCCCATACCTCCCTCTCCCAAAGTCCAAAGAAGGAGGGGTGGCAGAGTCAGTGAAAACTCTCACTCCACCCCTGCAGACTGCTCAAGCACCAGAAGGCTGTCATTCCCCAAAATTTGAAAAGTCCTTTCCTGCCCGCCTCACCCAAGCCCCCGTCCGACTTTCACCACCCAGTTTCCGGTCTGGTTGTTAATAAAAAATATGTTTCTGTTCATTACTGTTTCAGTCAGGTTCTTTTGAGGGAGAGTCTGTCTGGAGGGGGGGAAGGGGCTTGGTAATTGGACAGGACAGTGACCTTTAGCAGGGTACAGAGGCGGTGTCAGGTCCAGCATCAGGACACATACACAGTGCAGTCACTGGTTACCCTGGTCAGTCTGGGAGGTGTTTTCCATGTTCTGGGGGGGGGGG
>NW_020673957.1:0-463 GCF_002925995.2 Terrapene triunguis | reverse complement strand
AGGGGGGGGGGGGTTGCTCTGTGACTTTGTGGCGGGGGAGGGCAGTTACAGATCTTATGCAGCGGTCCTTATCCTGGCTCACAGATCCACGCAGCAGGGGATCTGTAACCCTACCCCCCCTGCCAGAAAGTCACATAGCCGACACATACACACAGTCCCCCCCAGGAGTGCTGGCAGGCTCCATTGAAATAACCAGTCCACCAGTGCGGAGCCTGTCATTCCGGGAGTTTAGAAGCATCATTTGCATCAGAACACTAAACCCGCCCCCCGCCACAGTCTGCGTCCCCGGTTTAAAATATTCCCGCGAAAACAGCAATACAGACAACGGTGTTCATTAAAAAATCGAAATGATTTTATTTTTTGGGAAGGGGAAGGGGGTGAAGGTTGTATGTAACTGGAGAGGATAGTCAAAATGGACTGGGTAAAGAAACGGGGGCAGGTTCAGCTTTTCTGTCCACAAACT
>NW_020673955.1:1290-2733 GCF_002925995.2 Terrapene triunguis | reverse complement strand
GTAATGCTTCCAATAAGGATACATTAGGTGGCGAAGGGACGTGACAGAGGGCTCCTTTATATCCCAGGTGAGCGCTCGGACCACCGGGCTAAACGCTGCCTCGTCCTCCCTAAAATGGCACAGGCCCCGAAGGCCAAGAAAGGCCTTGCGGACAGTTGAGATGCCCACGGTGCGGGTTTTTAGGGATCTCTTTCCAAGAGCCGAGCGGGGCCCCATCGCATTTTAAAAAATAGGACTTGGGCGCCTTTGAAAACCTGAACCATCCAGCCTGCCAGGTCCACAAAAACATTTCATCGTCCATTGAACTCAGTGGAAACTAGGGTGTCCGGGTCCCGATTTTATAGGGACAGTCCCGATATTCAGGGCTTGTTCTAATATAGGTGCCGATTACCCCCCCCCCACACACACACACACACACACACAACACAACACAACACACACCCAGTCCCGAATGTTCACACTCGCCATCTGGTCACCCCCATAGGAGCCTAAATCTCCTTGTGGCTCTGGGCCTAGTGACCCCCAGCCTCGCCCCCGGCGGCAGCGGAGCCCGGACCTGAACACCGGGGTAGGGCCCTGCCATGGGGCAGTGTAACCAGAGCCTGCGGCGGGGTCGCCCCCGGGGGCCCCCCCCCCCGGCCCCCTAACCCGGCCCCCCCCCCGCAGGCCGGTTTCCCCACGCGGGGGGGGCGAGTCTCACCTTCGCTCTGCGCTGGGGGGCTCCGGGGCTCTGCCCGGCTCGGGGTCCCGCCAGGGGACCGGCCTGGGGAGCAGCAGCCGCGGGGGGGTTGCGGGGACCCGGGCGGGGCCGGGGCTGAACGCGGCAGTGAATCCGAATCACTTCCTGCCGCGGGACCCGTTTCCATGGGGCACAGACCCCGCTGCTGCTCCCGGCCGGGGGGACCCAGCCCCGGGCTCTGCCCGCCCCGCCCCGCCCCCGGAGCCGGCAGGGGGGGGGGAGGGTCTCGGCTCCCAGCCCCATTCCCTGCAGCCCCCCGGCCCGGGGCAGCGGCTGTCCTGGGAGAGGGGAGGGGCAGGGAGAGGAAAAGCCAGGTCCTGCCTCACCCTGGGGACCGGGTGGGGGGCGCCCCACGGCGGCCCCTTGGATCCTGCTCCTGTCCAGCGCCTGGGTCAGGGACTCTGGGCCTGGGAAGGTTTATAAGGCTCCGATTGAATCATTTGTAGCAAGAGTCATGGACAGGTCATGGGCAATCAACAAAAATTCAGGGCCTGTGACCTGCCCCTGACTAAATCTCTACTCCTGGCCCCACTGCTCCGCAGGGCCCCTGCTCCAGCCGTGGGGCTGACTGCCCAGAGGGCCCCCAGGGACCGCTCTGCCGATGGCCCACAGCTGCCCCCATGGCCACTGCTCCCTCACCGGCCACTACTCGGCATTCCCCACGGCCAGGTGCCCGGGGCTGCCTGAGCAGGAGCCAATGGGGC
>NW_020673955.1:0-1280 GCF_002925995.2 Terrapene triunguis | reverse complement strand
GTGCCCGGGGCTGCCTGAGCAGGAGCCAATGGGGCTGGCCCCACGGCTGCTCCAGCAACAGCTGGCTCCGGGGCGAGCTGCTCGGGTGGGCCTGTGCTCGGCTGCACTGGCGGCTGTGGAAGTCACAGAATCGCGGCCTTCTGGAGATGGTCTCGGTGGCTTTAGTCCGGTGGGAGGGTTCGTGTGCGCAGCACAGTAAAGGGACCAGGGTTTTCCCATCATGGCAGCGTCTGGAGCATCAGTCTGCAGGGAAAAAGCCGGGGAGTGGTGGGGGGAATCCGGGTGGGAAATGGACTAAAGCTCCTTCTGAAACCTCCGCATTTGCCCTCCCAGCCTGACCGGCTACAGAATAACGCTCACATTTCACTGCAGCTCTTTCTATCCCCCCCCTCGGGGAAATGGCTGAGGTGTAGCTGGCCTGGGGGAGAGATTTTCAGGGGCCTGCCGGTGGTTCTGTGATGGCGGGGGCAGGACGGGATATACAGAGTCCTGTCCTCTGGCTAGTAGGGGTGTGATCAATGTAAGGCCCCTGCCCCCCGCCCCCCTCGCTGTGGGGGGGACAAAGAGCTCTCTTTCTCTCCAGCCCCTGAAACCGGCTGGCTTCTCTGTGCGGGGTAGGGGTGGCTGTCCCTCCCACCGCTTCCTCTGTTTTTGGCACTCCTCCCCGATTTATAATGGGACTATGGCTGGGGCGCCAGGTTCTGAGTTTGTTACAGATGCGGGTGAGCTTCGCGGAGGTGGCTGTGTATCTCACCGCGGGGCAGGGGGCTCGGCTGGACCCCGCTCAGAGAGCCCTCGACAGGGACGTCACAGAGTTCTGAGACCGGGACCTCGCTCGGAGAGGGGCTCCTGCCCCCTTGCTTATTAGAAGCTGTGGGATTTCTGACATGCCCAGTTTCACTTCTGCTCCGGTTCTTCAATGGGCACATCAGGGAATTGGGTCCCAAAGGCCGCAGATCCCAAGGGAAGGTGACTTTCATCTCCACAGGGTGCTGAGGGAAGGGAGATCCCGAGAGACGCCCATGCAGAAAGTGAGACAAACTGTCCGTTAAGAGAAGGGAACAGCTGGGTCTCTCCCACAAATGTGCTGTGAACAAGCTCCCCCCAGTCAGGGTTGTAGCCAGCAGGTACAGTACCGGGTTTACAATGGCACCGGGCCCACCCTTGGAAGGGGCCCCGGTGCCTGGACCGTTACCTCGCCCCCCTCTGCCTGCACTCCACCCCAAGGCTCCCCCCTGCCCGGCATCTTCCCCCGAGGTCCTGCCTGCCGCTCGCTCCTC
>NW_020673954.1:510-1379 GCF_002925995.2 Terrapene triunguis | reverse complement strand
ATGTTTGTGTCATCCCTTCCTGCATCCATTTTGCATCGGGGGTGTGATGTTATTGACATAAACTGGGACCATATAAATCATTGCAACCAAGGTCCTGTAGTGGCACCCAAATCTTGTATAAAAGGGGTCAAAGGGGGTGTCTAAGACAAGGTTATGGTTTACTGGTTATGATTATGCTGTCTATATGTGTGTATCAGTTTTGTAGTTGAAGTTATGAATATTGGCTCTATACTGTCTGTATGGCAAACTTATGCTATGCTTCTGGGTGACATCCCAGACAAGCTGGGATTAGCTCTGCCTAGCCTGCTTGATGGCCCATTAAAGGCCATCAGCTATACAATGGACCCATTAAGAGAAGGCAAATATGCCTTCAGACTCAGCAAAGTATGCAGGAACTGGTCCATGTAACTCCAGACTCCATTTTGCTGTAATTTTCCACAGTAAGAACAAAGAGGTGTTCTTACACCTGGAAATAGGGTGACCAGATGTCCCGATTTTGACGGGACAGTCCCGATTTTAGGGGACTTGTCCCACGTCCCGACCTTACATTGGTCGGGACGCACTTTGTCCCAATATCCGGGGGACTGCGGCAAGCCGGCACCACCGGCACCACTCACTTGTTCTTCCGGGGCCCCTGGTGCAGCGCTGCACAGGTGAGCTCCCAGCTGGTGTCCGCCTGCCGGCCGGCAGGAACCTACCGAATGCAGCAGCAGCCCGAGGCACACACAGAGGTGAGGCAGGCAGTGAGGAATTCTCCGCAGCTCGGCTGCATGCTGGGGGTGTGTGGCTTGTAGACGCCAGCAGTGGGCATAGAGACTGAGTCCCCCCCCAGCCCCCTCGACGTGACGTGACCCGACCCGACCCGCCAG
>NW_020673954.1:0-410 GCF_002925995.2 Terrapene triunguis | reverse complement strand
GAGGTGACCCAACCCGACCCGCCAGCGATGCGACTCCCCCTAGGCTAGGAGCCAGAGCGGGACCTGCCTGCTGGATGCTTCCTGGGAGCCGCTCCAGGTAAGCACTGCTGGGCTCACCTGGCCCCCTGGCAGGTCCCTCTAGCGGGGGCTCCCCTCAGACCCACTGCCCTCAGCCCCCACCCTGACCGTGTTCCCTCAGCCTCCCCCGCAGTCCCCCCTGTGCCCCCACCCTCAATCCACTGCCCTCAGCCCCCACCCTGACCCTGTTCCCTCTGCCTTCCCCACAGTCCCTCCCCTCCCCCCATCATCTCACCCGACCCACTGCCCTCAGCCCCCACCCTGACCCTGTTCCCTCAGCCTCCCCCACAGTGTCCTCCCTGTGCCCCCCACCCTCAATCCACTGCCCTCAG
>NW_020673953.1:409-1606 GCF_002925995.2 Terrapene triunguis | reverse complement strand
GCTCCTCCCCACCGGTACCTCTCATTACTGACACACAGTTCCCACCCACTGGCACCCCTTGCTCCCGTCCTGCAGCCCCCGCGACGAAGTGGGACTGTTCTTAATGTTTTCTCTGAATACTGTGTGTGGGTGCCTCTGTTTCCCCTATGCGTTACCTAAGTATCTAGGTGGTGGGACAAGGGACTGAGTGCTGCAGTGACCCCTAGAGGGCAGGTATGGTACTGCTGCCTGGACACAGACAATAGCCCATCCTCTGCCCGAGGCGTTGGAGAACAAAGAGACCCGGTGGCCGGACAAAGGACGGAGGTGGGGATTTTTGTGGTGTTTTACATGAATAGCGGGTGCGCGCCTCAGTTTCCCTGTGTGCTGCGTGTTTAAGAAGGTGGTGGGAGAGGGTTTGTTGGTGCAGAGAACGAGGTGTGACCTCACCTAGCGGCCAGGACCCCCGGAAAACAGCCTGGAGATAGCGGACCCTAGTGACTGGTGACCAAGAGGCCCACCCCAGCTTGGAAGGCAGTGGAAGGACAAAGGGCTGAGGAGAGAGGACCCTGGAAACCTGACCAACCGGAACAAAGGACGGAAGAGAGAGGGTCCCAGCGCCTCATTTACCTGGGACAGAAGACAAAGGACGGGGGAGATGATATAGGATGATCGGCTGGAAGGAGGGGGGCTCTGGACTGGGGGGAGAGCTGAAGGGGGCCAGGCCTGGGGCCCGGAGAGTTTCCTGTGCTGGGCTCAGACGCTCAATAAACCCTCCTGTGTTACGCTGGCGGAGAGTCAGTCCGGGCTAGAGAACAGGGGGCATTATTCCCTCTGGGAGTGGAGGCCCCGGAGCGAGGGGACTCCCTGAGGGGGCCCGCGGCAGAGACAGGCGTGCTAAGGCTCAGAGAGGTGCGGCTCCAGGAGGTGGAGGGGCCTGACCCCCGAGAGAGAGTGGCCCCCCGAGAAGGGGGTCCCCCCAGGCACCGAAGGGAGCCGAGAGAGCACACGTCCTGTGAGTCCCTGACAGAGGAGCACCGGGCGGGTCCAGGGCTAGGCTGCGGGAAGGGGTCACTCCCCTGGTTTGGGACGTGGGGGGGGGGGGAGGAGTGCAGGGCTCCAGGCTCTGGGGCCCCCCCAAGATGGACTTTGCTGTCTGTGCTCCCCAGCCCTGCCCTGCTGTGTTACCCGCGGGCTGGGAGTCCCGGCTGGCTGCGG
>NW_020673953.1:0-309 GCF_002925995.2 Terrapene triunguis | reverse complement strand
CCCTGCTGTGTTACCCGCGGGCTGGGAGTCCCGGCTGGCTGCGGGGGCAGGCCCTTTGGGGGCGGGGGAAGCTGCCTCAGGGGTCCCATCCGGGTGGGCTCACGGGGGGCTGAACGCGCCGCGGTCGGACCCAGGAAGCGCCAAAGCCGAGCCTTGACTGCCTGGCTTCGCTCAGAGTGGTTCCCGAGCACCCAGACTGTGACCCCCCTCGCTCCGCCCCGCAGCCCCCCCCAACCAGCCCCCCCTCACCCCCCCAACCAGCCCCCCTCGCTCCCGCCCCGCAGCCCCACCAACCAGCCCCCTCGCTCC
>NW_020673952.1:394-5022 GCF_002925995.2 Terrapene triunguis | reverse complement strand
TGTCTCACAGTCTCAACCCTCGTCGGCCCTCACCACCCCCCCCCCCCAATATTCAAACAGCCCCCTAATTTCAATTCCCCCCTCCAATTTCAATTCCAGAGCCACCGGCTGGAGTGGGGCTGAGCTCCAGGGAGCGTTCCCCAGGCACGTGGGTCCGTGGGGTCCTTTATGGGTTGTCAGGTTACCTCCACACGGGGCTTGCTCAGAAGCAGCTGGCTGGGCACTTGGGGCTGTGGCAATTCCTCCAGCTGCAGCCTCCGGAGAGGAAGCAGAGCGCGGGCGCTGGGCCGGGGAGGTCGTCTGGGCTTAGCGCCGGTAACCAGGGGACTGGGTAGCCGGGAGGGAGAGAGACGTGGCCCATGGAGGGGGGAGGCGGTGCAGTTACCTTGAACTGCGACACTCCCTTCCCAGGGGCTGAGTCTTCTCCCCTGCCGACGTCCCCTTGGTTACCAGCTCTCGGCTGCACCTCAGTCCCCTCTCACGCTCGCTGACGTGGAAGCCATTAGAAAGCTGCTATAGCAACAGTGTAAGCCTGATGTGTCTCTGCATAATCGTAACCATGGTTACCTGGGCACCAGCTGGCTTCTTCAGGCTGAGAGCTAATGCCAATATTGGCCCATCTGTCGCTGCTCTCAGACATCCAGGCTCCCCTGTGCAGTGAGGCAGCCCTGCTGGGGAAACTGAGGCAGGAGCCCCCCTTAAAGACAAAGAGATACGGTGACTCAGGGACAGCTCCCTACATCCACTCTACAGAGCTCCGCTCTGCAACACATCCCCCTAAACCAGTGAGTCAATTGCACATTGAGGGCCAGATTCAGCAGCTGGAGACGCAAAGCAGCTCTAAACCCAGCTGTATCTGGCTGGGGGGCTCTAGCGGCTTTCTGCTGTGCCGGGGCACCGGGGAACAGCCCTTGAAATGTTTAATTTTAAAAAACAGTTTGAAGTTAATCCTGCCGACCTTCAGATCAGGCGACATGTCGCCCGGGAGCAACCTCAGGCTTGGTGGGATTTTTTAATAATGAAAAGAAAAAAAAACCCTAGGAAATTCCCAGACAAAGAACTACGTGAAGCTGGAGTGAAGGTTGGGAGCACGGCTCAGTGCCTGAAGGGTTAAAACACCCAACCCTTCACAGACCAGTGCACAAAGGGGCACACCTGGAGGATGGGCCCCGCGGTGATGGAGCCCAGCTGGGGAGAGGATTATAATCCGTGGAAGGTGGGATGGCAAAGGGGCTCTGCGGTTGCTGGCCGGGATTAGAGCGCAGGGAGGGCGTTGGCTCTGGTTTGAGTGTTACATGTTGGTGGAGATTTACTGGGGGATTCCCAGCCCGGAAAGGAGGGGAAGACTCGAGAGGTTGTGGGGAGAAGGGCTGAGGGCGGCTGGGTGGAAGGAAGTCCAGGGAGGTAGCAGCAAAAGGTCTGGTGGCTTAACTCTGGTAGCCGGCTTTAGGGTCCCCGGACTGGAGCCCAGTGCAGCCAATGGGTTCCCCTGCCAGCCACGGGGGAGGTGGTGTGAAACCGGAGAAGGGCCAGGACCATGGGGCCTAGACTCAGGGCTGAAGCTCTTTTCCTAAGGCCACGGGGACTAAAAGGGGTGGGACAAAATCGTGACCTGACTGGGGACTGGGTCACAAAAAGAGGTGGACACGTGCGGACGCCGGGCGGGAACGGGCTGCTTTGCCACACCCAGGTGAACCACGCCACAGAGGAAGGGGGAAAAACCTTCCCAGTCCCGGCCAGTCTACCCCGGGGGTAATTTGTTCCAGACCCTGAATGCTACCAACGCGGCTGGGCAAGCTGCTCACCTGCAGAAATACACCGGAGGTTTCCTACTGGGGCTAGTCCGGGAGCTGCCGATTCTCCGGCACAGGGCCTGGGTGGGAAGCAGAGTTGATTGTGGTGCAGGGCTCAGCCAGGCGGCTGGGAGCAGGGCCGGGAGAGAGCGTGGGAATTAGCTCTTTCTTCTGAGCTGCTGGTAAAACATGGGGACGGGCGAGAACAGAAGGGAGATTGTGACTGGTATTTTCCAGAACGTGCAAGCGAGGGAGATAGAGAATGTCTGTTAGTGCTGCCTCCTGCTGGAGAGAAATAATCCTTCCCTTTGTGTGTCCCCGTCCATCCAGCCTTCTGCCCCTGCTGCCCCTAGCTGGAGAGAATCACCCCACCTGTGTGCTGCCCCCTCCTGGAGCCAATGCACCCAGCCCTGCCCACGAGGGTTCTGTGCCCAAAGAGTTCATGCCCCTTAGCGCTAGCCCGGCACTGACAAACCACAATCGCCTCCCCAGCCTGCGGGCCCGGCTGTCCCCCGGAGTTCCAGGGGCCACGCTGGCTTGGTGTTCTTTGGATCCTGGGGACCGGTTATTTCCAGCCCTTTTCCCGGGGGCTCTGGGGGGTGTTTTACTGCCCAGACCCAGAGGTGCTCACATGGAAGTTGTTCTCTCTCGCCACAGAGGGCAGGACAAGAGGCAACGGGGTCAAACTACAGCAGAGCAGATTTAGATTAAACCACAGGAAAAACTCCCTAACTGTAAAAGCAGTTGGGCAATGGACCAGATGCCGAGGAAGGTCGTGGAAGTGCCTTCACTGGGAGGTTTTGAGAAGAGGCTGGACAGCGTCTGTCTGGGTTGGTTTAGTCACAACTAATCCTGCATCTTCACGGGGGTTAGACTAGATGACCCTTACAGTCCCTTCTACCCTTTAATCCCACTCACACCCAGTGGCAAGGAGTCCCACAGGTTAGTGCCACTCACACCCAGTGGCAGGGAGTCCCGTGGGTTTGTCCTATGGTTCTGTGATTCTATCCCTGCTCAGTCATAAAGGGCCAGCCTGCAGAGATGCACATCACGCCTATGCAAAGCGGGGTGCGAATCCCTTCCCCCATCAGGGTCAGAGATGCAAACCTGCCGGCGTTCTCTATCTCCCACTTTGCATGGATGTAAATGGTGACGGAAGGTGCCTGGCTCTGGGGGCTGAATCTGGCATTGTCCAGTGGCCCCTTTGCACCTGCGTGTGTGGGGGGGTGTCTACGCCAGGCTCAGAGCCAGCCCTGCCAGCTGTGCGCTGCCCCCTGGAACGCCCCAGCCGACAGCTGATGAACGGCAGAGGGTAGCGGGGGAGGAGGGGGCTACATTGTTACCCAGCCCTGGGCTGATTTTCCCCTGGACTTTTCCAGCTCCAGAGCCCCCCAGCCCTGGTATCCTCCCCCTCCCCCTCCCCCTCCCCCGCCATCTCTTTGTCTCCTTCCTTCTCTCCCAGCCCCAGGGACAGGAATAAACTTCCCACCCCTCCAGGAGGGGCCGGGCTGCGGGAGCGTAGGGGAGGCCCAACCCGACCCCAAGGGGTGAATTCCCCTACCTGCTCCTGGGGCGATTCCCCGTGCCAGAGACTCTCCCCCGGACAGTGAGCCTGGGTGTGAGGTTACAAAGCATGCCAGGGCTGCGGGTGGAGCTGCTTTGTCCAAGCCGAGATCTGCTAGGACCCAGCTCCCCTCCCCCTGCTGCATTTCACACCTGACTGTCTCTCTGTTCTGCTCCAGATGTTATTTTAATAGAGTCCAAGGCCAGCAGGGACCATTGTACTCATCTAATCTGACACCCTGCGTCACACAGTGCACAGACCGCCCCTGAGCTATTTCCCAGAGCAGATGGGTTAGAAAAGCACCCAGTCTGGTTGTTTATGGGTTCTATACAGGAAGGAAGGACTCCACCTAAACCACCTGTGAAAAAGAGGTTTCAGAGGAGTTTTAAGATGTGCAGTGTAGACATAGCCTCAGAGCTGGGGAAAGCCGACAGGGGCTGAGGACCACACGGTTTGGATAGAGACATCCCTTAAGGGAGGATCTATTCATGGGGATTCGCTATATCCTAGGAGGAGAGGATGGAAGATGATAATGTACAGGTAGGATCTGATGAGAAACAGTGAAATGATAGAGTCCCATTCAATTACATCACATAATGGCAGACAGCTAAAAAGGGACAAATTTTATAAGTGCTTAAATACAAATGCTAGACGTCTAAATACTAAAATGGTGAACGTGAGTGCCTGGTATTACATGAGGATATTGATACAATAGGTATCACAGACACTTGGTAGAATGATGATAATCAAAATGGTAATAACACGGTACAAAATACATAGGAATGACCAAGTAGATCATACTGGTGGGGGAGTGGCACTATGTGTGAAAGAAAGCACAGAGACAAATATAGTAAAAATCTTAAATGAACTACACTGTACCATAGAATCTCTATGGATAGTAATCCAATGCTTGAATAATAAGAATTAGGGCTGTCAATTAATTGCAATTAACTCACATAATTCACTAAAAAAATTTAATCTCGATTACAAAAATTAATCACGATTAATTGGACTTATAACAATAGAATACCAATGGAAATTTATTAAATATGTTGGGTGTTTTTCTATATTTTCAATATTGATTTCAATTACAACACAGAATACAAAGTGCACAGTGCCCACTTTATATTATTATTTTTATTACAAATATATGCACTGTAAAAATGGCAAACAAAAGAAATAGTATTTTTCAATTCACCTCGTACAGGTACTGAAGTGCAATCTCTTTATCGTGAAAGTGTAACTCGCAAATGCAGATTTTTTTTTTTTTT
>NW_020673952.1:0-294 GCF_002925995.2 Terrapene triunguis | reverse complement strand
TTTTTGGTTACATAACTGCACTCAAAAGCAAAACAGTGTAAAACTTTAGAGCCTACAAGTCCACTCAGTCCTACTTCTTATTCTGCCAATTGCTAAGACAAACAAGTTTGTTTACATTGATGGGAGATACTGCTGCTTGCTTCTTATTTACAATGTCACCCGAAAGTGAGAACAGGTGTTCGCATGGCACTTTTGTAGCTGGTGTTGCAAGGTATTTACATGCCAGATATGCTAAACATTTGTATGCCCCTTTATGCTTCGGTCACCATTGCGCACCGGACAATCCAGGTGCTA
>NW_020673951.1:477-1133 GCF_002925995.2 Terrapene triunguis | reverse complement strand
GCCTCCCAGCACCCCCTTCCCCAGAACCCCTTCCCCAGAACCTGCTCACCCAGCCCCCCTCACCCAGCCCCCATCACCCGGAACTGCTCCCCCAGCTCCCATCACCCGGAACCTGCTCAACTAGCCCCCCTCACCCAGAACCTGCTCCCCCAGCCCCCATCACCCATCACCGCTCACCCGGAACCTGCTCCCCCAGCCCCCATCACCCGGAATCTGCTCCCCCAGCCCCCATTACCCAGAACCTGCTCAACTAGCCCCCCTCACCCAGAACCTCCTCACCCAGCACCGCTCCCCCGGAACCTGCTCACCCATCCCCCATCACCCAGAACCTGCTCCCCCAGCACCGCTCACGCAGAACCTACTCACCCAGCCCCCCTCCCCCAGTACCCCTTCCCTGGAACCTCCTCACCCAGCACCACTCCCCTGGAACCTGCTCACCCAGCACCGCTCACGCAGAACCTACTCACCCAGCCCCCCTCCCCCAGTACCCCTTCCCTGGAACCTCCTCACCCAGCACCACTCCCCCGGAACCTGCTCACCCATCCCCCATCACCCAGAACCTGCTCCCCCAGCACCGCACCCCCGGAACCTGCTCACCCAGCCCCCCTCACCCAGCTCCCCTCCCCCGGAACCTCCTCACCCAGCCCCCTTCTCCC
>NW_020673951.1:0-377 GCF_002925995.2 Terrapene triunguis | reverse complement strand
CAGAACCTGCTCACCCAGCCCCCCTCACCCAGAACCTGCTCACCCAGTACCCATCACCCAGCACCGCTCACGAAGAACCTGCTCAACTAGCCCCCCTCACCCAGAACCTGCTCACCCAGCACTGCTCCCCTGGAACCTGCTCACGCAGCCCCCCTCACCCAGCCCCCCTCTCCCGGAACCTGCTCACCCAGCCCCCCTCCCCCAGTACCCCTTCCCCGGCACCTCCTCACCCAGCACCGCTCCCCCGGAACCTGCTCAACTAGCCCCCCTCACCCAGAACCTGCTCCCCCAGCCCCCATCACCCATCACCGCTCACCCGGAACCTGCTCCCCCAGCCCCCATCACCCGGAATCTGCTCCCCCAGCCCCCATTACCCA
>NW_020673950.1:529-1089 GCF_002925995.2 Terrapene triunguis | reverse complement strand
CAGCTCTGTCCACAATAAAATTTTCTATGACCTTTGCTAATCATTTTTCATTCTTCATTGCAATAGCTGTTTGTTCCCTTGTCCCTGGCCATTTGGTGGTGCCCAGGGTATTAAGAGGTGTAGAGGCAGCTTCACCTATCTCACCTGTCCCAGCTAGTCCTCATATGGCTAACCTGTCTCCCTCTCTCCCTCCACTCAGCGCTTTCTTTCTCTTCCCTTCCCAAACTGTGTTCAGCTGCCAGAGGTATTCACCAGCTGTCCTGTTAATGTTAGGGTGGAGAGGCAGATGCTTCAGGGGCTGTCTTTGCTTTGCAGTTTGAATCAGCACATTCTTTTTCAAAGGATTGCACATGGTCATTCCACTTCAGATGTGCATGTGCCCTGTGCACCAGAGTCGGCCATTTTCCCCTTAGCGTTACCCACTGGGGCAGCGCATGTGCCCTTAGGGTGACCAGATGAGAATTCCAAAATATCGAGACCGCCGCAGGGGGAGCGCCTTTTCAATTGCTACACTCACCCGCAGGGCCGGCTCTGGCTTTTTTGCCGCCCCAAGCAAAAAA
>NW_020673950.1:0-429 GCF_002925995.2 Terrapene triunguis | reverse complement strand
GGGGGAGGGGGAGGGAGCGGGGGGAGAGAGAGAAGGGGGGCGGCCAGAGCTTCAGCGGGGCGCTCGCCACGTGGCCCTGACCGCCGCGCCCTTGCCGGGAGGGCTCTGCACCGCTCCGGTCGGCGGGGAGGGAAGGATGCGGACTGCCCTGCCAGGCTTGCTACAGACCTGGCACCGGCTGGGGCAGACGGAGCGCGCAGCCCGCTTCCAGCAGGGCGCTCCCCTCCTCTGCGCCGCCACCCCCTACAGGGCAGCCGGATCGGCAAACCAAAAAAAAATGCCGCCCAGTAGAATCTGCCGCCCCAAGCACAAGCTTGCTCGGCTGGTGCCAGGAGCCAGCCCTGCTCAGCCGTCCGAGTTTGCGGCGGCACTTCGGCGGAGGGTCCTTCAGTCGCTGACGGTCTTCGGTGGCATTTCGGCGGCGGGTAC
>NW_020673949.1:615-1612 GCF_002925995.2 Terrapene triunguis | reverse complement strand
CCCCGGTCGGTTATTTATAGACAGAAAAGCGGCGGCCAAGCGCCGCTCGGCAGCCAAAGCCCCTTCCCGGCTCCCCCCATCCCCTGCAGTCTTACCACGCTGTCCGGCCCCGCAGCTGTCTTTCCCCTCCTCCCCTCCCCTGAACGCTCCGCCCCCTGCTCCTCCCCCTCCCCTGCTTCCCGCGAATCAGATCTTTGCGGGAATTCTGAAATGAAGCAGGGGCAGGTGGGAGGCAGCAGCAGGTAAGCTGGGGCGGGGGGGGGCACGAGGAGGAGAGCTCTGGGGAGGCACGGCCCTGGCCGAGTGGCACCCGGCGGCCCCGGCGGCCCCGGCCCAGCTCGGGCCCCAGTGGCTTCGGCCCCGGCTCGGGCCCCAGGGCGGCGGCCCCGGTTCCGGCCGAACGCACCAGCCCAGCGCTGGCTGAGCACCCCCGGCCCGGCTTGGGCCCCAGCAGCGCCGGCTCGGGCCCCAGCAGCACCGGCCCCGGTTCCAGCCTGGCTCGGGCCCCAGCAGCGCTAGCCCCGGTTCCGGCCGAGCGCACCGGCCCAGCCCCGGCCGAGCACCTCCGGCCCGGCCCCAAGCCCCGCAGCCCCGGCCGGAGCTCCGGCCGGAGCACAGCCCGATTCCTGGGCTCTTTAAAACCGGCCCTGGTCAGGGGACAGGGAGGGGGGCTTGGATGGGTCGGGAGTTCGGGGGCGGGGCTGTCAGGGGGGCAGGGGTGTGGAGAGGGGTTGGGACAGTCAGGGACAGGGAGCGGGGGGGTTAGATGGGTCTGGGGTTCTAGGGGGGCTGTCGGGGCCAGGGGTGTGGAGAGGGGTCAAGGCAGGCAGGGAGCAGAGGGGGTTGGATGGGTCGGGAGTTCTGGGGGTCCTGTCAGGGGGCGGGGAGCAGTTGGATAGGGCATGGGAGTCCCGGGGGTCTGTCTGGGGGCGGGGGTGTGAATATGGGGTGGGGGTGTGGATAAGGGTCGGGGCAGTCAGGGGACAGGTAGGGTCGT
>NW_020673949.1:0-515 GCF_002925995.2 Terrapene triunguis | reverse complement strand
AGGGGGCAGTCAGGGGACAAGGAGCGGGGGGGGGGGTTTGGGGGTTCTGAGGGGGGCAATCAGGGGGTGGGAAGTGGGAGGGAGTGGATGGGGGCGGGGCAGGGGTGGGGCTAGAGCGGGGCTCCTCCCCCCCCCGTGTCCTCTTTTTTCCTTATGGAAATATGGTAACCCTACACTGTGCACATAGTGAGTGCACAAATGTCTGGGCCTTCGAGAGACAGCTCGAACAGGGGGCCAAAGGTCCTTGAAGTCCAGAGCAGCCAGTGACCAAAAAGGAAATGAAAATGGTTGGGAGTGCATTCTTTTTTAATACCCTTCAGGCTCAAATATTTGTGCTCACAAGGGGACACCCGCAGGCAGGGCCGGTGCAAGGATGTTTCGCGCCCTAGGCGAAACTTCCACCTTGCGCCCTCCCCCCTCCCCGAGCCCAGTGGCAGCTCCCTGCCCCCCTCCGCCCTGAGGTGCTCCCCCTGCGGCAGCTCCCCACCCCCCCTGCCCTGAGGCCCCCCCCCCCC
>NW_020673948.1:518-1321 GCF_002925995.2 Terrapene triunguis | reverse complement strand
ACAGTGATTTCCCCTGCCCCTGCTGTTACCATTTTGGGGGTCTTGTGGCTCATGTGTGCTTGCCTGGGTTTAGCCAGTTAGTGATAGGTATGTGAACAGTGGCTGTGTTTTAAATCACTGTATCAATGGTCTCTGTGTTGCAAACAATACTGCTTCTGTAAAATGTTGCATTTTGGCTTCAGAGAGATGATCTTGGGAGCCCAGCCTCCCTCTTGGTTATCGCCAGCTGAACGGCTGCATAGAATTAGAAAGCAGCCATGAAGAACTAAAGAGAACTTTCTGCATGAGGTCATGATGCACTCTGTGGCCAAAAAGCAAGAATTGCAGGAGTGGCCGGACAGTGAGAAGAGGGACCGAAGGGAGAACACGGTGTGTCAGAATGAAGCCACAGAGCGGCTCTTAAATGTTATGGACTGCCAAGTGGACACGCTCCAGGTGCTACTAGCACTGCAAACCGAGCAGCTCCGTGACCACCCTCCCCTGCATCTGCTGTCGCAAAACTCTTTCCAATGCATCCCCCTGACACCACCAACACACTCTTATCCACCTCCTGGCTCCAGTCTGTACTCGCTGCATTCCACTCCTGCCCCATCACCGTCCAGCCCTGCGGACGCCCGGTACCCAGTGCACTCAACATCTGTCCCTCTGTACTTTTATTCCTGCTGAAGTATAGTACCTGCTGCACTGTACTCCAACGGATAACGTTGGATATGATACCTGGACATACACAAATCTTTAACTGTCCCAGGACCCCACCTCCTCATGTGCCCCTCCCTTCCCCCATCCCCCACAGTGCTGATGTG
>NW_020673948.1:0-418 GCF_002925995.2 Terrapene triunguis | reverse complement strand
GAAAGCAATCTTTATTCCATTAATGGAAAGCAAACAGAGCCTTGCAAAGCAACACGCAATTTTCTTAAACCTTCATAGTGCATCGTCTGCAGCAATCACAATCACCTCCTAGCATTACAAGCACTGCACTGAACTCCTGTGAATAGCAACAAATATTAGTGGCTTTTAGCTTCAAATTGCTGCCTCGAGGCATCCCTGATCCTTATGGCCCCACACGTCACCCCTCTAATAGCTCTGGTCTCTGGCTGTTCAAATTCAGCCTCTGGGTGCTGAGCCTCAGCAGTCCAACCCTAAATGAAGCTTTCACCCTTCCCTCCACAGGTATTATGGGGCGTACAGCATGCGGCTATAAGCATAGGAATATTGTCATTGGCCAGGTCCAGCCTTCCACAGAGGCAGCGCCAGCGGGCCTTTAAAC
>NW_020673946.1:427-1066 GCF_002925995.2 Terrapene triunguis | reverse complement strand
ACTCGCTCCCAGGGCGGGTCATTCAGCAGGAATTTTGGATGTGCACAGAACACAGACAGGATTGGTTCCCATATGGTTACAGAACTGCAGTGAAGTGGAACAATTTTCAGCTCGTGTGATTGGAGGATATCTGGATGCATATTATAAGACTGTCCCTACATAAATGAGGAAAAGTTGAGGTGCCTTTATTATTCTTTGGTTCCATTCTTTGTTTCTATGGGGAATTAGCCAATGCAATATCACTGTCTTCCTTTTAAACAAATAAAACTAAAACTAAAACAAACAAACAAACAAAAAAAAAGCAATGGCTGTTGAAAATAGCACTTCCAGTCCTAATAACCACTGGGAAGCATTTCTTGCTCAATTTATTCTACTTTTTCTACAGCAAGTTACAGTGGATCAGTATATTTGATTTGGGAGAAATGAAGTAACAGCTGCCCAAACTGAGCTTGAGCACTCCTGAATTTTGAGGGTGTTCAAATCTGGAGAAGAAAACTCAATTTCTGCTTCCATGGCTCAGAAGTGGAAATCCTGCTACGTGCCTGGTACTGTATCTAAAACTGCCCAGTCTAGTAGAGCCTCCCCTCCCTTACTTTTCATTTTAAATTCTAGTGGGATCCACGTACCTCCCTTGCTAGG
>NW_020673946.1:0-327 GCF_002925995.2 Terrapene triunguis | reverse complement strand
GCAGGTCCTCCGCTCCTAGAGGGAGTGAGGGACCTGCCGCCCCCGAATTGCCACAGGTGCCGCCCCTCTCCCTTGGCCACCCCAAGTACCTGCTTGTTAAGCTGGTGCCTGGAGCCGGCCCTGCATTTAGTCCACCCAATTCTTTCTTTGGGGGAGAGCCCAGGGCTGGGGCGGCAGGAGGTGCGGGTGCGGGGGCGAAGAGCTCAGGGCTGGGGCGGCAGGAGGTACAGGTGGGGCCCAGAGCTGGGGCGGCAGAGGGTGCGGGAAGAGCCCAGAGCTGGGGCGGCAGAGGGTGCGGGTGGGGGCCAGAGCTAGGGCGGCAGGGGG
>NW_020673945.1:567-1307 GCF_002925995.2 Terrapene triunguis | reverse complement strand
GAGGAAGAAGAAGACGCGTGAAGACATGTTCTCAGAACTAATGGGCTGCTCCCGAGCCCAGGCAGCCCAGCAGACACAGTGGAGGGAGAACTTGTCACAAATGCACCGAGCAGTCATGGAACGGGAGGAGAGGTGGCGTCAGGAGGACCAACAGGCTACTGAAAAGCTGCTTGGACTAATGAGGGAGCAAACGGACACGCTCCGGCGCCTTGTGGATGTTCTGCAAGACCGGAGGCAGGAGGACAGAGCCCCGCTGCAGTCTATCTGTAACCGCCCTCACCCGCCACCAAGTCCCACACCACCCTCACCCAAAGTCCAAAGAAGGAGGGGCGGCAAGGGCCGTTAAAACTTTCAGTCAACCCCTGCAGACTGCTCTAGCACTAGAAGGCTGACATTCCCCAAAATTTCATAAGTCCTTTCCTACCCACCTCACACAAGCCCCCGTCCAAGTTTCACACCCCACGTTTCATGTCTGGTTCGCAATAAAATGTTTGTTTCTCTCCATTACTGTTTCAGTCAGGTTCTTTTGAGGGAGAGTCTGTCTGGAGGGGGGGAAGGGGCTTGGTAATTGGACAGGACAGTGACCTTTAGCAGGGTACAGAGGCGGTGTCAGGTCCAGCATCAGGACACATACACAGTGCAGTCACTGGTTACCCTGGTCAGTCTGGGAGGTGTTTTTCATGTTCTCCATTGAAATAACCAGTCCACCAGTGCGGAGCCTGTCATTCCGGGAGTTTAGA
>NW_020673945.1:0-467 GCF_002925995.2 Terrapene triunguis | reverse complement strand
TATGCAGCGGTCCTTATCCTGGCTCACAGATCCACGCAGCAGGGGATATGTAACCCTACCCCCCCTGCCAGAAAGTCACATAGCCGACACATACACACAGTCCCCCCCAGGAGTGCTGGCAGGCTCCATTGAAATAACCAGTCCACCAGTGCGGAGCCTGTCATTCCGGGAGTTTAGAAGCATCATTTGCATCAGAACACTAAACCCGCCCCCCGCCACAGTCTGCGTCCCCGGTTTAAAATATTCCCGCGAAAACAGCAATACAGACAACGGTGTTCATTAACAAAATCGAAATGATTTTATTTTTTGGGAAGGGGAAGGGGGTGAAGGGGGTATGTAACTGGAGAGGATAGTCAAAATGAACTGGGTAAAGAAACGGGGGCAGGTTCAGCTTTTCTGTCCACAAACTGAAAAGTCACTGGTTGCCCTGCTCACTCAGGAACCTAGCTTTCAAAGCCTCCCGGATG
>NW_020673944.1:1002-1324 GCF_002925995.2 Terrapene triunguis | reverse complement strand
TTTGTCTGGTTTTTTAGTTGCACTGAACTTTTAATGACAGGTGAGATGCCATTAGTGATAGTATAATGCTTATACAGAAGAATGAAGTTTCCTATTAGCAACTAAAAACAATTTTTTATTTTATAGTTGGACAATCTGAATTCTACTCTTCAACAGAAGAAGCAAAATGGATTTGCTCACAGTAAAATGAAGATGTGGATGAAATCCTGTAAGCAGCTAGAGAAGGGAAAAAAAATGTTGCAGAAACAAATTGCTGAACATGGTGCTCCATTAAAGGAGCAAAAGCCAAGTATGGGGTAGTTTAAGAAGGAAATGCTATACT
>NW_020673944.1:0-902 GCF_002925995.2 Terrapene triunguis | reverse complement strand
CCCAGCAGTCTTCAAGAGCGTCCCCCCTCCCAGTAGGTAAGATTTAGTCACGAGTATTTTTAGTAAAAGTCATGAACAGGTCATGGGGCCGTGACTTTTTGTTTATTGCCCGTGACCTGTCCATGACTTTTACTAAAAATTCCCGAGACTAAAACATAGCCTTAATCATGATCCTGTTTCTAACCTTAATGCATTTATTTATACAGTATGTTTTCAAAACATGCATTATTACGTTTGATTCAGATGAGGCGCCAGATCCTCAGCTGGTGTAAATCACTATAGTTTCTGAAGCTCTGCCATTCACACCAGCTGAGAATTTGGCCCAAGATCTGTCTCCTCAAATTTCAGAGTCTCCTTCTATGTTATGAATATAGATTTCCAATGCCTATGTTTTGAAATCAAAAATGACCTTAGGATGAAGGGGAGGCTATTTTTTAAAGAACATTAGAGTGCTGTGTATAACTTCTTACAATGCTTTGTTTGAGACATGAGAGTGTAAAATGTTGGAGTGTGTCTGTTCTTTCCGTTGCTGGCCATCACAACAAAGAAAATTCACATTCTGGGTATAGATGGCTGATAGTTCAGCATCCACCATGGAGAAATTGACATCTTTTAGAGTTTATACATATGTCCTTCCAAACAGCTTTTGGTGTCCTTCTGGATTGTAGACAGGGAGAGAGGAGCAGCTCTTAAAGTGTTATGCTTCAGACAAGTATCAGAGGGGTAGCCGTGTTAGTCTGAATCTGTAAAAAGCAACAGAGGGTCCTGTGGCACCTTTAAGACTAACAGAAGTATTGGGAGCATAAGCTTTCGTGGGTAAGAACCTCACTTCTTCAGATGCAAGTAATGGAAATCTCCAGAGGCAGGTATAAATCAGTATGGAGATAACGAGGTTAGTTCAA
>NW_020673943.1:604-1033 GCF_002925995.2 Terrapene triunguis | reverse complement strand
CCGTTTCTTTACCCAGTTCATTTTGACTATCCTCTCCAGTTACATACAACCTTCACCCCCTTCCCCTTCCCAAAAAATAAAATCATTTCGATTTTTTAATGAACACCGTTGTCTGTATTGCTGTTTTCGCGGGAATATTTTAAACCGGGGACGCAGACTGTGGCGGGGGGCGGGTTTAGTGTTCTGATGCAAATGATGCTTCTAAACTCCCGGAATGACAGGCTCCGCACTGGTGGACTGGTTATTTCAATGGAGCCTGCCAGCACTCCTGGGGGGGACTGTGTGTATGTGTCGGCTATGTGACTTTCTGGCAGGGGGGGTAGGGTTACAGATCCCCTGCTGCGTGGATCTGTGAGCCAGGATAAGGACCGCTGCATAAGATCTGTAACTGCCCTCCCCCGCCACAAAGTCACAGAGCAACCCCCCCCC
>NW_020673943.1:0-504 GCF_002925995.2 Terrapene triunguis | reverse complement strand
GGTAACCAGTGACTGCACTGTGTATGTGTCCTGATGCTGGACCTGACACCGCCTCTGTACCCTGCTAAAGGTGACTGTCCTGTCCAATTACCAAGCCCCTTCCCCCCCTCCAGACAGACTCTCCCTCAAAAGAACCTGACTGAAACAGTAATGAACAGAAACAAACATTTTATTGCGAACCAGACATGAAACGTGGGGGGTGAAACTTGGACGGGGGCTTGTGTGAGGTGGGTAGGAAAGGACTTATGAAATTTTGGGGAATGTCAGCCTTCTACTGCTAGAGCAGTCTGCAGGGGTTGATTGAAAGTTTTAACGGCCCTTGCCGCCCCTCCTTCTTTGGACTTTGGGTGAGGGTGGTGTGGGACTTGGTGGCGGGTGAGGGCGGTTACAGATAGACTGCAGCGGGGCTCTGTCCTCCTGCCTCCGGTCTTGCAGAACATCCACAAGGCGCCGGAGCGTGTCCGTTTGCTCCCTCATTAGTCCAAGCAGCTTTTCAGTAGCCTG
>NW_020673942.1:404-1733 GCF_002925995.2 Terrapene triunguis | reverse complement strand
GATCCGGGCGGCGGGGACGCCCCACAGCTCTGCCCTGGCTCCCCACGGGGCAGGCGAGGGGCTGAACGAATCCATGATCCGGGCGGTGGGGACGCCCTGTGGCTCTGTCCCAGCACCCCAGCCGGGGATCGGCGCCCCAGCGAGAGCTCCCGGGCCCCCGGCCCCCGGGCGGCAGTACGCCTGCCCCGAGTGCGGCCGGGCCTTCGGGCAGAGCTCCCACCTGACGCAGCACCTGCGGATCCACACGGGCGAGCGGCCCTACGTCTGCTCCGACTGCGGCCGGGCCTTCAGCGCCAGCTCCAACTTCCTGGCGCACCGGCGCACCCACACGGGCGAGAAGCCCTACGACTGCTCCGTGTGCGGGCGCAGCTTCCGCGCCAGCTCCACCCTGCAGCGGCACCGGCGCCTGCACACCGGCGAGCGCCCCTACCGCTGCGGGCACTGCGGCCGCACCTTCTCCCAGAGCTCCTCGCTGGCCAAGCACCGGCGCCTGCACACGGGCGAGCGGCCCTACCGCTGCGGGCAGTGCGGGGAGGCCTTCGCAGTGCAGTCGGGGCTGGCCGCCCACCGGAGCCGGCACACGGGCGAGCGCCCCTTCGCCTGCCCCGACTGCGGCAAGGGCTTCCGGCGCAGCTCCGACCTCGTGCAGCACCAGCGCGCCCACACCGGGGAGCGGCCCTTCCGCTGCGGCCAGTGCGGCGCCGGCTTCAACCTGGCCTCCACCCTGGTCAACCACCAGCGCAGCCACACGGGCGAGAGGCCCTACCGCTGCCAGCGCTGCGGGGCCAGCTTTGCCCGCAGCTCCACCCTGGCACGCCACCGGCGGGGCCACGGGCCCGAGGGCGCCGGGCAGGGCGGGCGGCAGGAGGCAGAGCCCACCCCCCAGCCGGGCCCCCTGAATCAGGGCTCCTGCCCCCTGCCCCAGCATGGCCCCCTGGGTCACAGCTCAGAGCCCCTCTCTGACCAGGACACCCTCACCCAGCAGGGCCCCCTGGGTAACAGCTCAGATCCTGCCCCCCAGCAGCCCCCCACGGATCATGGGTCTGATCCTGCCTCCGACCAGGGTCCCCCGAGCCAGCCCCCCGTGGGTCACAGGTCAGATCCTGCCCCCCAGCAGCCCCCCACGGATCATGGGTCTGATCCTGCCTCCGACCAGGGTCCCCCGAGCCAGCCCCCCGTGGGTCACAGGTCAGATCCTGCCCCCCAGCAGCCCCCCACGGATCATGGGTCTGATCCTGCCTCCGACCAGGGTCCCCCGAGCCAGCCCCCCGTGGGTCACAGGTCAGATCCTGCCCCCCAGCAGCCCCCCACGGATCATGGGTCTGATCC
>NW_020673942.1:0-304 GCF_002925995.2 Terrapene triunguis | reverse complement strand
GAGTCAGGGCACCATAGATCAGGGCCCGGCCCCCCAGCCTGGCACTATGGGTCATGGGTCAGATCCTGCCCCCCAGCACGGCCCCCCAGCTCGGCCCCCCGCCCCCCAGCCGGGCGAGCGCCCCTACCCGTGCCTGGTGTGCGGGAAGCGGTTCTCCCGCAGCTCCAACCTGGTGGCCCACCAGCGGATCCACGCGGGCGACAAGCCGTTCCGGTGCCCGGAGTGCGGGCGCGGCTTCCTGCGGGGCTCCAACCTGCGGACGCACCGGCGGCTGCACACGGGCGAGCGCCCCTACCCCTGCCCC
>NW_020673941.1:538-1720 GCF_002925995.2 Terrapene triunguis | reverse complement strand
GGGGGGGGGGGGCGGAGAGAGTGACAAGAGAGAGCGAGATTTCCTCTACTGTGTAGCCACCATATCTTTGTTGTACGATGCAGAGTGATTCGTAGAAAAGCTTTTAACAATAAATAATTTGTTCCTTTGTAACCTTTGCATTTGCATTACATTTCTCAACAAAGCAAGCTCCATAAGCCCACTGTGAAACAATTGCACAGTTGTTTGCGAATTTTTTTAACACAGTACAAACAGAAGATTTCTGCAACTTCTTGCTCCTTCTGGCAACTCAGTGGACTTCAGTATCTGCCTGAAGATTGCAAGCACAGCTCTGAGATTTTTGTGGGGTTGGGGAGAGAAGGGGTTTACAGGTCAACTGAAGGGCCAAACTGTGACTCATGTTTACATATGTCTACAATGGGAAATTGAAAAGCCAGATTTTCCTGCTGAGTCCCAGCCACCATCAGAAATGTCTATCATCATTCATCTGGGTTTCTTGCTGCCATTGGAAAAAGACTCGACACAGTGAATATTTGTTTTCTAGGCACCACCTCTTTAAAGGGATTGGGATAAGGGCATTTCTGGGCAGCGTCCATCTTGCCATTGCTTGTCTAATTTATTTCAGTGGCAGCTTTGGGGTTGCATCACCTCCAGCTGTACCACTGAGCGCACCATATGAAAATCCTGAAGAACTGAATAATCCCCCAAAAGCCTAAGTGTAGGTAGGTCTACCCACTTGGTCTCTGAGCGCTTGGCCTCTGAGCACCCTCATCTTTAGTATTCTGTGACAGGAGCAGTGTCCAGCTGGTAATGCTGCTGGGATACTCAGGTCAAGTTGGAGTGGGGGGTTAGGGTTGGGTTAGGTTAGGGTCAGGGTCAAGGGTTAGGTTTGGGGTAGGGTGAGGGTTTAGGGTAAGGGTTTGGGTTAGGGGTTAGGGTAGGGTTAGGATTAGGGTTGGGGTTAGGGTTTGGGGTTAGGTTTAGGGGTAGAGTTAGGTTAGGGTTAGGGTTTAGGGTTTAGGGCTAGGGTTAGGGTTGGGTTAGGGTTAAGGGTTTAGGGCTAGGTTAGGGTTAGGGCTAGGGCTAGGGTTACGGTTAGGGTCGGGGTTAGGGTTAGGGTTTAGGGGTAGGGTTAGGGTTAGGGTTAGGGTTAGGGTTAGGGTAGGTCAGGGGTTAGGGTTGGGTTAGGGTTAGGGTTAGGGT
>NW_020673940.1:842-5891 GCF_002925995.2 Terrapene triunguis | reverse complement strand
ATAGACCGCTCACTTTTTTTAAACATCATCTTAATAAAATTTTTATACTCTCACTGAAAGGTGACAGGGCCAGAAAGAGTTAATTAACTCACAAGTTATGTAAATGAACAGAGCTGTGAAATGCAGCCGGCATTGTTAGAGGTAGAAGGGGAGATGTTTGCTCAGGGCTTGTGATGTGAGCAAACAAGTCTTGTCTATGGCTATAGCTTTAATTCAAAGATCAAAAAGGAATATTAACATTTAGGAAGATACTTGAGGGAAATAGTATTATTGTCTCTGTGTCTCTTTGAAGGTTGAAGTAACCTGTATCTGAACTGTGTAATGGATAAATTACCCTGTGCTAATTGCCCGGCTGGTTGGGAGACAGAAGATTAAGCTTATTCTCTCAGGCCAAGAGGCTGCTGGAAGATGTAGAAGAACCGTGGGACAGGATCCTGTTTTATCTCAGATCTGCTTTGGGTTTCAAGAGGGGGAACCTTAAGCCCTAAGGATTGAGATCCCCAGTCACTGACTGGAGTCACCCTGAACATGGACATTGGACTCTAACCTCTGGACTATTTCTAAAAGGACTTTTGGCAACTACAAGCTCATCTCTGCTCTGTATCTGAACCTCAAGAACTGAATTCAAGTCTGTCTGTATATTGATCTTTTAACCAACACGCTCTCTCTTTTCTTTTCTAATAAATTTTAATTTAGTTAATAAGAATTGGCTATAGCGTGTATTTTGGGTCAGATCTAAGTTATAATTGGACCTGGGTGTGTGGCTGATCCTTTGGGGTTGGAAGAACCTTTTCTTTTATATGATGAGAGAAGATTTTCCGTAATCATCATCATCTCTGACAGGTGTGTCTGGACGGAGGCCTGAGGCTGGGCACTTTAAGGGAACTGCGTTGGTTGGACTCTAAGTAACCAGTGAGGTTCTACAGAAGCTGTTTTGGGCTGGTTGGTAAATCTAAGTATTGGAAGATCCACCAGCGTTTGGGGTTTGTCTGCCTCGTTCTGTTTGCAGTTCACCCTGATTGAGTGACCTCAGCATCGTCACAGTCTGCCTTCGCCCCTGCCCTGCCTGCCTCCCCCAGCCTCTGCCCCAGCTCCACCTGCCTCCCCCCAGCCCCGCCTGCGTTCACCCAACCACAGGCAGGGGCCTGCCTCTCCCTGCCACTGGCTGTGCCCAGCCCACCAGCTGTGGGGGGGTTGGTTGCGCACCAGACAGAGACCAGAGTCGTCCCCGCTGCCCTGCCCACAAGCTTCTCACTGAGCAGTCAGAACTACGTTCATCAGCGAATCCACACGCAATCCCCACTTCAGCCCCAAGTACCGTCTGGGACAAAGGGGGGGCTCTGTAATATTTTAATGACCCCGATTCGGGCCTCAGTTTCCCCTCTAGGCCGCACTGGGGCAGGGGAGGGCTGTTTGCTCTCAGGGCAGGCTGAGAGACACAGAGGTATGCAGGGGTGGCCGAGCTGGCTGAGCGACTGGACGGGCGTCAGGAAGGACTGGCCGTGGCCGACCCAGATCAATGGAAAACCCGAGCAGACAACGGCAGTGCCAGCCCCCAGCGCCCAGAGGGAGCAGGAATCGAAGGGGTCCCTCCTGGAGACAGCTGTAGCCCCGACCCTGGGCATCCGTGACACCGCCCCCTGGGGCAGCAGGGCGCAGGGCTGGTTTGGGGACTGTGGGGCTGCTGGCAGGATGGGACAGGCCTGTCTGTCTCCAGGGACTAGGACACTCCTGCTCTCTAATGGGGACCCAGCACCTGGTGCCACGTCTCTGCCCTGCTCCCGGCCCATTCTCACCTGCTGCCGCGGTGCCCTCTGGCTGGCCCGTGGGTTTGGCCTCGCTGCTCTCATTGACTGTGCTGGGGATCCGGGATCCTGGGACCGGAGTCGCCGTGGGGATCGGGGGCTGCTCGGAGGTGGGGCTGGTCCCCAGAGGAGCAGCACCTGGGGGAGAGGAAGGAACTGATCAGTGGGAGGGCCATGGTGCTGGCTGAGCTGCTCCTGGTCCCCCCCTCCTGCCCTCTAGATCTCCTGTCCTGCCCCCTAAGTCTCCCCATTCTGACCCCCGACCTAGCAGAGCCCCGCTCACCCAGGAAGGCCCTGCAGCCGGCCCTGCCATCACAGAGAGCTGCGGGGGCTTCACACAGCGCCCCAAGGGCCCCCCCCTCCCCGCCAGCAGCAGGCCCCGGTCCCGGTGACCCCGACCCCAGGCAGAGCCGTGCACTCCGGGCTCCCCGGGGCAGAGGCTGGGGAAGGCTCCGGGCCCCACCTGTCATGCCCAGGGCCTGGCCGTGAGGGAGAGGCGCCCACAGCTGGCCATGCTGGGAGATGGGGCCTGGTGGGGGCTGGGAAGATGGAAAGAGCTAAGAGAAGGCTCCATAGGGCAGGGGCGGGGGGGACAAGTGCCTGCTGGTCTCTAGGGCGCATCCCCCGGGGGCGAGGGACTGGCTAGCAGGGCCGCGCATGGGACCGGGCGATGGGGGAACCTCTCCCGGGGTCTGAGTCACTCACACCCGTGTGGGCAGAGCCCTGGGCAGGCCCCTCGCCCGTCCATGCCCAGCTGCCAGGCCAATTCTGGCTCTCCCTGCTCCAGGCTCTCGCCAGCCCCCCGGCCCCTGGGATGTTTCCCTGGGGACTCGGCCAAACCGTCCCTGGCTCAGGGCCTTGCCGCTCCTCCCTGCGGCACCCTGACTGACCCCTGGGTGCTGGCCCCCTGCCCCAGGCCCGGCACCAGCGGCTCAGGCCATTGGCAGCGACGGGCCAGGCAATCACGGGGCCTTTTTCACCCCAGTGCCCGGGACTCTGCGCTGCGGCCTGGCTCCGGTCGGGGCTGGGCAGGCGCAGGGAGGGACCCCTGAGCAGGTGAGGCTCAGCTCAGCCCCAGATAAACTCAGCGCAAGGCTGGGTCCCGGTGGAGCTGGGCTGCCTGCTCCGTCGCCCGATGGGGGAGGGCAAGGCCGAGGCCTGGCGCTACCCACCCCTCCCCTGGCAGGGACTGCAGGGTGCCCACAAGGGCCAGAGCCCAGAGCGTAGGGCGGGGGGCACCAGCCTGTGCAGGATCCAGAGAAAGGTGCTCCGGAGGAGGGGGAGAGCAGCCCAGGGCGAGGGGCTAGAGCGATGGCCGGGGGGTACCCGGGGCCCAGCCCGGCCCCGCAGGGTCACAGGCCCCCCCGCTCCCTGTCCCGGCCCCGCAGGGTCACAGGTCCCCCCCACCCCGATCTCAGCGGGAGCAGAACTCACTCCAGGGGCAGCCCAGCGCCTCCATGCGCAGGTGGATGCTCCGGTGATACTCCACAGGCAGCAGCCGTAGGTAGCGGGCCAGGATCAGGGGGCGCAGCTCCCGCTGCACCGGCGTGTGGCTGTCGAAGTTGCCCTGCAGTACCTGGCCGAGGGACGCGGAGGGAGCGGTCAGCCCGGGGCCAGAGCGCGGGCAGGGGGGAGGCTCTGTCCTCACTGCCAGCCGGCGTGGGAGGGGAGGGGGCAGGCTCGGGGGATGACCGAGGGGGGGTCTGGGTCTGGGCTGCGCCCAGATCTCAGGCTTCAGCCGAGGGCCACGCTGGTGACTTGCCAGGCCCCTGAGGGTGGCACCTCTGGGGCATGAAACAGCAGCCCCCGGAGACTACGGGTCCCAGCATGCAGTGCTCCATCGTGACAGGCGCAGCCTGGCCGGAGAGACCCTAAATGCTGCCCCGAAGGGCCCCTGGGCCTGGGCACTGACTGGGCAGGGCACGCGCGGTACCCGGTGAGCATGGCACGCTGGGCACTGGAGATGAGGGCACGGTGCAGAGCTCGTGGGCTGCATCAGGGCACCCGTGTCATGCACCCGGCCCAGCGGCCTGGGTGTGGGAGCAGCGGGCAGGTGCCTGGGGTGGGGGGAGCGGGCAGGGCCCCGGGGGGGCACGGCCAGGTACCTGAGCTGGCTGGGGGGGTGCGGCACCGGGCGCTGCCCCCGTGTAGTTGCGGTAGTGCACACCGTCGTGGCTGTACTGCAGGCGGTACCTGGTGACGTAGCCCCCGGCCGCCGGGCCGCCCTGCGTGACCAGTGCGCTGACAAAGGTGGGCCGCAGGAAGTCCACCTGGAAGTAGGGGCTGCGGTCGGTCTCCAGGGGGCTCCAGCCCGGCTCGATGTTCGGTCTGGGAGGGGCAGAGGGGAAACGATGGGGCAGGCCCAGCGCCAGCCCTGACCGAGAGGGGCACAGACTCCCTGGGGTGGGGAGTCACCCACCGAGATCGATCGACGCCAGGGCCCTGCCACCTGACGGCTCCGTTCCTCAGGGGGCTCCGCAGCTCCCATGGGGCATGACCCCCCCCAGGGCACCCGCTCCCCTCCCGCCAGCAGCAAAGGGGGCAGGTCGCAGCACCTGGAACCCACGCGTGACTCAGAGCACAGGGACCTCGGTCGCCCTCCGGCCCCTCGCCTTAGACGCTGCAGGGACAGAGCCCAACCCACAGATCCGAGCCCCACTCCACAGGCAGGGAAACCCCCTCCCAGGGGCTGAGACCCTCCCGTCCATTCCTGGGTACGTCTATGCTCCGAGCCCGGGGGTGAGGCCCTGCTCGCCAGTCGGGGTGCGGCTGGGGGCCTGGCGGAGCTGGGCCGAGCAGAGAGCGGCAGGATGAACTGCCACGGCTGTTCCAGCTGGCGCCAGCTCGGCTGGACGAGGGGACCCCAGCCCTTGCTTGCACCGCGGACGTCGCCTGAGACTGACGGCTGGGATCGGCTCGGACTGCCCTGAGCTAACCCCGGCCCTGGTCCAGGCGCGGGCTGGGCAGAGCCTTTCCAAACACGTCCAGCCCCAACGTCAGGGACGGAGAATCCACCACATCCCAAGGTCAGTTCCCCTCCCGCCAGCCTGACCGTGCCCATCTCCTGCCAGCCACGGGGGGACCTGTGTCCGCTGGCAGGAGGGGCCCTCCCCCCATTCCCACCCCCACGCCCGGGCAGGAGGGGCCCTCCCCCCATTCCCTCCCCCGTGCCCTGGCAGGAGGGGCCCTCCCCCCGTTCCCCCCCCCGTTCCCTGGCAGGAGGGGCCCTCCCCCATTCCCACCC
>NW_020673940.1:0-742 GCF_002925995.2 Terrapene triunguis | reverse complement strand
CCTCCCCCCGTTCCCCCCCATCCCCTGGCAGGAGGGGCCCTCCCCCCATTCCCACCCCCATGCCCGGGCAGGAGGGGCTGGTCACGCCGCAGGGGGCTGCTCACATGTTGGGCACCATGTTGAGGCGCCCGGCGTCGGGGGGGTTGCTGTCCCGGTGGGAGGAGGCGCTCAGTTGCTGGTAGCGTATCCTGCCGTCGTCCAGGCCCAGCGGCTCGCTGCAGGGACCTGCAGGGAGATGAGGCAGCTCAGAGCGGCCGTGCCCCGTGCCTCTGTGTCCCCTCCCCAGTGGTGGGTAACCCCGGGAGGGCCCCCAATGATGGGGGGAGGGCAGTACCTGTGGGGGTGGGGAGGACGTCTCCAGGGAATAGCCAGCCCTCTGTGCCCCGGGACACCTGTAACAGGGAAAGAGCCGTTACCCCGCCTGCCCCCGGCCGGGCCGGTCGCCCGCCCCTCCCCCAGTCTGCCCAGTCAGGTACCAGTCTGTGACCCCCCCGCACCCCCGGCACCGAGATATCGGGACCCTCCCCCATCGACAGCCCATCCCCCACCCCTGCAGCCATCCGCTCCCCTCCCCACCCCCTCCAGCCATTCAGTTCCCCCTCCCCCACCCCTGCAGCCATCCGCTCCCCTCCCCACCCCCTCCAGCCATTCAGTTCCCCCTCCCCCACCCCTGCAGCCATCCGCTCCCCTCCCCACCCCCTCCAGGCATTCAGTTCCCCCTCCCCTACCCCTGCTGCCGTCC
>NW_020673939.1:416-1043 GCF_002925995.2 Terrapene triunguis | reverse complement strand
CTGTTGCAAATTAGAAATACAGTAGAACCTCATTTATCCAAGCATCTGTTATTCAGCTCTCCATATTAACTGAGCCCCACTGCCCAGGGATGATGGTCCGAGATAGAAAGTGGATAGAAAGCTCATTTGCCCATTCTCCTGATTATCCAAATTTTTGATTATCTGATCTGGCCCCAGTCCCAATTAAATCAGATAAACGGGGTTCCACTGTACTTGAATTAATATTTCTATGGCATTTTGTAAGATAGCAATATGGTAATGATAGGATGGCCACGGAATTTCTGGTTAGTTAGCATATGCTGTTGCATGTGTTTAGTTTTTCACCTTGTACTCGCCTTGTAAACTCCACTTATTTTCTTCTCCAGCACTGTGTCACAAGCAGGGCTGGCTCTAACTTTTTTGCCGCCCCAGGCAAAAAAGAAGAGCGCCGTCCCGTAACACCCCCCCCCCCCCCCCCCCCCCCCGGAGCATCGCGTCGTGTTGCGCCGCGCCGCCCAAACCCCCGCCCCCTCCCAAGCGCCGCACTGGGTTGGGCCGGGCTGCCCAAACCCCCGCCCCCGAGCGCCGGGCCGGGCCGGGCCGCCCAAACCCCCGAGCGCCGTGCCGCGCCGTGCCACCCAAACCCCC
>NW_020673939.1:0-316 GCF_002925995.2 Terrapene triunguis | reverse complement strand
GTGTTTAGTTTTTCACCTTGTACTCGCCTTGTAAACTCCACTTATTTTCTTCTCCAGCACTGTGTCACAAGCAGGGCTGGCTCTAACTTTTTTGCCGCCCCAGGCAAAAAAGAAGAGCGCCGTCCCGTAACCCCCCCCCCCCCAGCGCCGCCCCGCCCCGCCGACCCCCCGCCGGGCTGCCTAAACCCCCAACCATCCCTCCCCGAGCGCCGCCCCGCCGTAACACCCTCCCCCCAAGCGCTGCACCGGGCCGGCCAAACCTCCGCCCCCCCAGCGCCATGCCGGGCCGGGCCGCCCAAACCCCCGGAGCTCCACG
>NW_020673938.1:340-1041 GCF_002925995.2 Terrapene triunguis | reverse complement strand
ATAGGCGATTTGTACCACACTACAGCCAAATCGCCGCCCCGCTGACAGACCTAACCAGAAAGAAACAGCCAAATGCAGTTCAGTGGACTGATAAGTGTCAAAAGGCCTTTAACCAGCTTAAGGCAACACTCATGTCTGACCCTGTGCTAAGGGCCCCAGACTTTGACAAACCGTTCCTAGTAACCACAGATGCTTCCGAGCGAGGCGTGGGAGCAGTTTTAATGCAGGAAGGACCGGATCAAGAATTCCATCCTGTCGTGTTTCTCAGCAAGAAACTGTCTGAGAGGGAAAGCCACTGGTCAATCAGCGAAAAGGAATGCTACGCCATTGTGTACGCGCTGGAAAAGCTACGCCCATATGTTTGGGGACGGCGTTTCCAACTACAAACAGACCATGCTGCGCTACAGTGGCTTCATACCGCCAAGGGAAATAACAAAAAACTTCTTCGGTGGAGTTTAGCTCTCCAAGATTTTGATTTTGAAATACAACACATTTCGGGAGCTTCTAACAAAGTGGCTGATGCACTCTCCCGGGAAAGTTTCCCAGAGTTAACTGGTTAACAATTGTTCTTGGAATGAAACATATTGTTAGTTTTTATATAATCAGTAGTATGTCTAAAGGTACATGTGTCTTATTAACTCTGTTTTCTCCTAGAACTCCAGGAAGAAATCACAGCCAGTGTGGAACCGAACGTCCAACAC
>NW_020673938.1:0-240 GCF_002925995.2 Terrapene triunguis | reverse complement strand
AACTCCAGGAAGAAATCACAGCCAGTGTGGAACCGAACGTCCAACACTATCTGTGATTTGGGGGGCGTGTCATAACTATAAAGGGAAGGGTAACAGCTCTCTGTGTACAGAGACTCCAAATCCTTTTACCTGTAAAGGGTTAAGAGGCTCGGGTAACCTGGCTGACACCTGACCCGAAGGACCAATAAGGGGGCAAGATACTTTCAAATCTTGGGGGGGGAAAGGCTTTTGTGTGTGCTC
>NW_020673937.1:835-1130 GCF_002925995.2 Terrapene triunguis | reverse complement strand
GTGTGGATGGATACAGCTTGCTCAGGAAGGATAGACAGGGGAAAAAGGGAGGAGGTGTTGCCTTATATATTAAAAATGTACACACTTGGACTGAGGTAGAGATGGACATAGGAGACGGAAGTGTTGAGAGTCTCTGGGTTAGGCTAAAAGGGGTAAAAAACAAGGGTGATGTCATGCTAGGAGTCTACTACAGGCCACCTAACCAGGTGGAAGAGGTGGATGAGGCTTTTTTTAAACAACTAACAAAATCATCCAAAGCCCAAGATTTGGTGGTGATGGGGGACTTCAACTATCC
>NW_020673937.1:0-735 GCF_002925995.2 Terrapene triunguis | reverse complement strand
AAAAAGCTACTAGGGGTGAAGCTGTTCTAGACTTGATTTTAACAAATAGGGAGGAACTCGTTGAGAATTTGAAAGTAGAAGGCAGCTTGGGTGAAAGTGATCATGAAATCATAGAGTTTGCAATTCTAAGGAAGGGTAGAAGGGAGAACAGCAAAATAGAGACAATGGATTTCAGGAAGGCGGATTTTGGTAAGCTCAGAGAGCTGATAGGTAAGGTCCCATGGGAATCAAGACTGAGGGGAAAAACAACTGAGGAGAGTTGGCAGTTTTTCAAAGGGACACTATTAAGGGCCCAAAAGCAAGCTATTCCGCTGGTTAGGAAAGATAGAAAATGTGGCAAAAGACCACCTTGGCTTAACCACGAGATCTTGCATGATCTAAAAAATAAAAAGGAGTCATATAAAAAATGGAAACTAGGACAGATTACAAAGGATGAATATAGGCAAACAACACAGGAATGCAGGGGCAAGATTAGAAAGGCAAAGGCACAAAATGAGCTCAAACTAGCTAAGGGAATAAAGGGGAACAAGAAGACTTTTTATCAATACATTAGAAGCAAGAGGAAGACCAAAGACAGGGTAGGCCCACTGCTTAGTGAAGAGGGAGAAACAGTAACAGGAAACTTGGAAATGGCAGAGATGCTTAATGACTTCTTTGTTTCGGTCTTCACCGAGAAGTCTGAAGGAATGCCTAACCTAGTGAATGCTAATGGGAAGGGGGTAGGTTTAGCAGATA
>NW_020673936.1:499-3853 GCF_002925995.2 Terrapene triunguis | reverse complement strand
CCCTCCTGAGTCACCTGGGGTGATGGTGATGCCTGGTGACGTCAACAACTCCCTCCTTTGAGAATACTCAACAAGCTTTTGGCTGAGTTTTCTCATATTCTGTGGACAAGATATGATTGAGTGCTATGAAGCTGGGGTCCTCAATGAGAGGGTATGCCGGGACTTGGGAGCATACCCAGCAGTTAGAGAGGTTGAACTTTTGGGCAAAGCAAACCTTCAAGGACTCATATGTGTTTGTTTCCAAGTTAGTAGGGATTTCTTTCCATCCCGCATGTGGTCGGGGGGAAACGGGAGGTAACGAGAGGAGTGTCCCTATGGCAAAGAGTACCACTGTGGCAGACCCTGGACCTGAACTCATGCTGGGCAGGTGACCCTAGGGCCTGACAATTCCCCAAATACCCACAAAATAACAATTACCAATAGCAGGCAGACTAAAAGCAAAAGGGACCAGGCCACCAGGTTAGGCCGGCCCTGTGAAAACAAACACAACCAATGCTCAGAGTTCTCGCGGGGAGTGCGCTGTGACTGTCCAAAGAGATCACAGGGCATTCCCAGCAGGCCTTATTGTCTTTTGAATAACAGCTTAAGTCCCAGGTCTTCACTGGCAGTCTTCTCTGCAGGCTGGACGGTCCACTGTTCAGGAGCAGGCACTGCTTTCAGGCGAGAGTGATGAATCCAGTTCTTGTGTCCTTCGACCTTTGCTGCTGTATGGGAGACCAGCAGGACGGTGTGGGGTCCCTTCCACTTCTCTTGGAGAGGCTCGTCCTTCCAGGTCCGAACGAGTACGGAGTCACCTGGCTGCAAGGAGTGGATCGGGGCATTTAGCGGGAGAGGCTGCAAATCTTTGGTGTACCTGTGGAGAGAACACAGAACAGCAGACAGAGAGCACATGTACTGAGATAAGAAACCACAGCCTACCTCCCACTCCCCTGCCAGAACCGGTGTACCGTTCATAGGCCATGCCCTTCCAAACATAATCTCGAAGGGACTGAGCCCTAACCTGCCCTTAGGGAGAGCGCGAATGCGGAGCAAAACAAGGGGTAGAGCATCAGGCCACTTAAGGGAAGCCTCTTGGCAGACCTTTGAGAGGTGCCGCTTAAGTGTCTGATTTGTGCGTTCCACTACCCCACTGGCCTGCGGTCGCCATGGAGTGTGGAGCTTCCAGGGGATTTGCAGGGCATCCGATATCTTCTGAACGACCTGGGATGTGAAGTGTGTTCCGTTGTCAGATTCCATCCACTGGGGAAGTCCAAAGCGAGGAATGATTTCCTTGACAAACTTAAGAGCCACCGTTTTGGCAGTGTTGTTACGACATGGGAAGGCTTCAGGCCATCCGCTGAATCGATCCACTGAAACGAGAAGGTATCTGAATCCTTGGGTCCGGGGGAACTCAGTAAAATCTATTTGCCAAACTAGTCCTGGGCCTGGGGTAGGTTCCAGAGTGGCTGGTGGCACTGACACTCCAGGTCGAGGGTTGTTCTTTTGGCAGACTAAACATTCAGCCTGCACCTGGGAGGCCAGAGGCCTAAGTCCAGAGGTTAGAAAGTATTTATTCATAAGCTGGGAAAGAGCTTCTCTACCTGCGTGGGTAGACTGATGTAGTTTCTGTAGTACTGGCCGTATTAGATTCCTTGGTAGGAGGATTTTTCCTTCCGTGGAGTGGAGCCATCCCTCCTTTTCCCGGAGCCTAAGTGTGTTGGCTAGGTTCCTCTCTTCGTGAGAGTACTGAGGGGTCGGGAGCTCCCCCACTGATGGGATGAGGGCATGCATATGGGCATCTTTAGCTTCCTGTGGTTCCAGGGTAGCAGCTCGCTTGGCCTCTCTGTCCGCCCTGGCATTACCCTTAGCCACATCTTGATCTTCTCTTTGATGAGCCTTGCAGTGTATCACTGCTACTTCTGAGGGGAGCTGTACCGCTTCTAAAAGCCGGAGAATTTGAGGCCCATGTTTAACCGGAGAACCTTGGGCTGTCAACATTCCTCTTTCCTTCCACAGACCGGCATGGGCGTGTAGTATTCCAAAGGCATATCTGGAATCAGTAAAAATGTTAACCTTTTTTCCTTTTGACAGTTCAAGTGCACGGGTTAAGGCTACCAATTCAGCCAGCTGAGCTGATGTCCCAGCAGGTAAACCCTCTGCTTCCACAGTCTTATGGAGAGATACAATAGCATAGCCTGCCCTCCTCTGTCCGTTTACAACTGTACTGCTGCCGTCAGTATACCACTCATAATCAGCATTAGGGAGGGGTTGATCTTTTAAGTCTGGGCGGCTGGAGTATTGGACATCTATGATTTCCAGACAGTCATGTTCCTGCTCCTCTGTCTCCGGTAACAGGGTGGCTGGGTTAAGGGAGGGACAGATCTGCAGGGTAACTTCAGGAGTTTCTAACAGTTTTGCTTGATACCAAGCAACCCGAGCCTGTGTAAGCCAGAGACCACCCTTAGTATCCAGCAAGGCTTGAACCATATGGGGAGTATACACTTGCACAACTCCTCCCAGTGTCAATTTCTCAGCCTCCCCAAGCACTAGGGCAGTTGCTGCGACCGCCCTCAAACAGGCTGGCCATCCCTTTGAAACTTGATCCAGTTGTTTAGAGAAATACGCCACAGGACGCTTCCAGGCACCTAATAGCTGGGTAAGCACTCCCAGGGCCACTCCTCTCCGTTCATGCACATACAGTTGGAATGGCTTAACTAGGTCCGGCAGGCCTAGAGCTGGAGCTTCCATCAGTTTCCTTTTTAAGATTTTAAATGCCCTGTCCGCTTCTGGGGACCAGTGAAAGGGGTCATGATCCGCTCCCTTAACGCATTCATACAAGGGTTTAGCCCACAGTCCAAACTCTGGGATCCATATTCTGCAGAAGCCTGCCATGCCCAGAAATGTCCTGAGTTGTTTACGATTGCTTGGAATAGGAATTTGACAGATAGCTTCCTTTCTTTCACTTGAAAGCTGACGTTTCCCCTGCCTGATGTAAAATCCTAAATACCGTACTTCTGGGAGAGCAATCTGAGCCTTACTCTGTGCTACTCGATATCCTCTGAGTCCAACAAAGTTCAGGAGGCTCACAGTGGCTTTAAGACAAGGGATTAGACCCACAGCAGCAATCAACAAGTCATCCACATATTGCAGGAGGAGGACTTTGTCCTCATTGTCCCACTCCTCCAAGTCTCTGGCCGAACAAAGTGGGGGAATTTTTAAATCCCTGGGCCAATACTGTTCAACAAAACTAACTGCCTTTTAACCCTTCTGTTGTCCTCATTATGCCTTGCAGTATTTTGCTGATCTCAGTTGCTTGGGCACATTCAGGCCCCCCTTCCTCTTGGTTGTCAGCAAAGTCTTGGCAGCGAACACTGA
>NW_020673936.1:0-399 GCF_002925995.2 Terrapene triunguis | reverse complement strand
GTACAACCTCTGGTGTCCAATAGCTTTCCCTTTTAAACCTTAAATGCCTTCTCTGTCTTCCTTCTCCTTAGCCTTAGCTGTAACCTGATCCCGCTCCACTTCAGACAACAGGGTTCTCATAAGGACATTACAGTCATCCCAGTCAGGTTTACAGCTAGCCAAACACCCTTCAAAGACTGAGATAAACTTGCTTGGGTTCGTAGAGAATTCCCCTGCCTGTGCCTTAAAAGCTGCCAGGTCCACTGCGTTAAAAGGCACATGGGTGTAAACCTGCATAGTAGTGGCCGGGCGATTGTCTGATCCAGGGCGGGCTATCCGAGTCTCAGTAAGTAATGGATAGAATCCCACCGAGGGGGCAATCTCTGGGACCTGAGAGACCCTGTCTTTATATGGTGGGGG
>NW_020673935.1:635-1587 GCF_002925995.2 Terrapene triunguis | reverse complement strand
GGGGGCCATTCTGTGTGACAGTTGTTTGTGTTTCTCCCTGATGCACAACCACCTTTCTTGATTTTAATTCCCTGTACCTGTACGCCATGTCGTCACTCGCCCCTCCCTCCCTCCCTCCTTCCCCTGGTCCGTCAGATACTACTTTCGCGCCTTTTTTCAGACCAGACGCCATAGCTAGCACTGGGATCATGGAGCCCGCTCAGATCACCGCGGCAATTATGAGCACTATGAACACCACGCGCATTGTCCTGGAGTATATGCAGAGCCAGGACATGCCAAAGCAAAACCAGGACCAGGCGAGGAGGAGGCGATTGCAGCGCGGCGACGAGAGTGATGAGGAAATGGACATGGACCTAGACCTCTCACAAGGCACAGGCCCCAGCAATGTGGAAATCATGGTGTTCCTGGGGCAGGTTGATGCCGTGGAACGCCGATTCTGGGCCCGGGAAACAAGCACAGACTGGTGGGACCGCATCGTGCTGCAGGTGTGGGACGATTCCCAGTGGCTGCGAAACTTTCGCATGCGTAAGGGCACTTTCATGGAACTTTGTGACTTGCTTTCCCCTGCCCTGAAGCACCAGAATACCAGGATGAGAGCAGCCCTCACAGTTGAGAAGCGAGTGGTGATAGCCCTGTGGAAGCTTGCAACGCCAGACAGCTACCGGTCAGTCGGGAATCAATTTGGAGTGGGCAAATCTACTGTGGGGGCTGCTGTGATCCAAGTTGCCAGGGCAATGAGAGACCTGGTGATATCAAGGGTAGTGACTCTGGGAAACGTGCAGGCCATAGTGGATGGCTTTGCTGCAATGGGATTCCCAAACTGTGGTGGGGCGATAGACAGAACCCATATCCCTATCTTGGCACCGGAGCACCAAGCCACCGAGTACATAAACCGCAAGGGGTAATTCTCAATGCTGCTGCAAGCCCTGGTGGATCACAAGGGACGTTTCAC
>NW_020673935.1:0-535 GCF_002925995.2 Terrapene triunguis | reverse complement strand
CTACCCCTTAATGCCATGGCTCATGAAGCCGTACACAGGCAGCTTGGACAGGAGTCAGGACCTGTTCAACTACAGGCTGAGCAAGTGCCGAATGGTGGTAGAATGTGCATTTGGACGTTTAAAAGCGCGCTGGCGCAGCTTATTGACTCGCTCAGACCTTAGCGAAAAGAATATCCCCATTGTTATTGCTGCTTGCTGTGCGCTCCACAATATCTGTGAGAGTAAGGGGGAGACATTTATGGCGGGGTGGGAGGTTGAGGCAAATTGCCTGGCCGCTGATTACGCGCAGCCAGACACCAGGGCGGTTAGAGGAGCACAGCATGGCGCGGTGTGCATCAGAGAAGCTTTGAAAATGAGTTTTGTGACTGGCCAGGCTACGGTGTGAAACTTCTCTTTGTTTCTCCTTGATGAAATCTCCGCCCCCCCCACCCACCCGGTTATCTCTACTTCCCTGTAAACCAACCACCCCACCCTCCCCTACCCTCCCACCTTCAAGCACCACTTGCAGAGGCAATAAAGTCATTGTTACTTCACA
>NW_020673934.1:663-1103 GCF_002925995.2 Terrapene triunguis | reverse complement strand
AAATGGGGCAATTTTATTAAGGGGACATTCAGAGGTGCCCCTTCCTGGTCTGCTGAACAGAAATATTCCCCGCTGTTAACCACGCGGTGGGGGGGAGGGGTGAAGTGACCATCCCAGAGAATTGGGTGTGAGGGGGAGGGGAGTTAGTTGGGTTTGTGCTGCATGTTAAACCTGAAATCGCAGCCCCTCCTTTTACATTGCAAACCCATTTTAAATGGCACGGGTGCTTGGTATGGGAAATGAGGGCAGAACTGTTTGAAACCATCCCCACATGTTAAGAAGGTTAAAAAAGCCCAAAGACTATATGTCTTACCATAGCTGCCTGCAAGCTGAAATCTGTGTCCTGGCACTGCGTGAGTGATCTCTCACACCAAACCAGGAGACTCTCAATATAAGAGGAAAAATGCGACCTTGTAACGAAAGCACATGGGCTGTGTGAT
>NW_020673934.1:0-563 GCF_002925995.2 Terrapene triunguis | reverse complement strand
GTCTTACCATGGCTGCCTGCAAGCTGAAATCTGTGTCCTGGCACTGCGTGAGTGATCTCTCACACCAAACCAGGAGACTCTCAATATAAGAGGAAAAATGCGACCTTGTAACGAAAGCACATGTGCTGTGTGATGTTGTGAACAGCAAAATCTAACGTGAAAGAGTCTACCCATTGTTCTCTAAAATGTATCTTTTTTAACAACCTCTCCCTTCTCCACCAGCTGCAAATCTTACTCCTTCGCAGAGGCTAGTGAATATTCGAAGAAGGAAGCGAAGGACGCGTGACGAAATGTTTACTGAACTTCAGACTGCCTCCCACGCTGACAGAGCACAGCTGAATGCGTGGAGGCAGTCAATGACTGATTTTAAAAAAGCCCAATATGAGCGAGAGGAGAGGTGGCGTGCTGAAGATGAGAAGTTGCGTGCTGAAACGCGGGCTGAAGAGGAGAGGTGGCGTCAACTTGTAATCAGAAAGCAAGAGTCGATGCTCCGGCTGCTGGAGCATCAAAGTGATATGCTCCTGCGTATGGTTGAGCTGCAGGAAAGGCAGCAGGAGCAGAGA
>NW_020673933.1:1255-2500 GCF_002925995.2 Terrapene triunguis | reverse complement strand
CTGCCAAATGCCCAGCAGTGCTCTGTAACGGCATTTGGAGGACGATCGGAGGAGAAATTCATCCCTAGCGGTGATCTGGATTGAGTTGCTCATCTTTAGCAACTGTCACAAACGAATCTCGGGTAAATGCCCAACAGTACACCCGAATGGCATTTGCAGGACTATTACCAGGAGAAATTCATCCCTATGAGTAATCTGGAATGACTTGCTCATGTTTAGCAATTTTCACGAAGGGATCTCTACCAAATGCACAGCAGTGCATCCGAATGGCATTTGGAGGACTCTCCCATTAGAAATTAAACCGTAAGAGTAATCTGGAATGACTTGCTCATGTTTAGCTATTTTCACGAAGGGATCTCTGCCAAATTGCCAGCAGTGCTTCCGAATGGCCTTTGGAGGACGATCCGAGGAGAAATTCATCCCTAGCGGTGATCTGGATTGAGTTGCTTATCTTTAGCAACTGTCACAAACGAATCTCGGGTAAATTCCCAACAGTGCACCCGAATGGCATTTGGAGGATGATCCCATTAGACATTAATTCGTAAGAGTAATCTGGAATGACTTGCTCATGATTAGCAATTTTGTCGAAGAGATCTCTGCCAAATGCCCAGCAGTACTCTGTAATGGCATTTGCAGCAGAATTCCAAGGGAAATTCGTGCCAAGCTATGAAATGGAATGAATTTTTCATGTTTAGCAATTGTCACGAACGGATCTCTGCCAAATGCCCAGCTCTGCATCCGAATGGCATTTGGAGGACGATACCAGGTGAAATTAATCTTTTGCAGTGATCTGGATTCAGTTTCTCATCTTTATCAACTGACACAAACGAATCTCGGGTAAATGTCCAACAGTGCATCCGAATGGTATTTGGAGGATGATTCCAGGAGACATTCAGACCTATGAGTAAACTGGCATGACTTGCTCATGTTTAGCTGTTTTCACGAAGGGATCTCTACCAAATGCACAGCAGTGCATCCGAATGGCATTTGGAGGACTCTCCCATTAGAAATTAAACCGTAAGAGTAATCTGGAATGACTTGCTCATGTTTAGCTATTTTGACGAAGGGATCTCTGCCAAATTGCCAGCAGTGCTTCCGAATGGCTTTGGAGGACGATCCGAGGAGAAATTCATCCCTAGCGGTGATCTGGATTCAGTTTCTCATCTTTAGCAACTGTCACAAACGAATCTCGGGCACATGCCCAACAGTTCATCCGAATGGCATTTGGAGGATAATTCCTGGAGA
>NW_020673933.1:0-1245 GCF_002925995.2 Terrapene triunguis | reverse complement strand
CTGCCAAATGCCCAGCAGTGCTCTGTAACGGCATTTGGAGGACGATCGGAGGAGAAATTCATCCCTAGCGGTGATCTGGATTGAGTTGCTCATCTTTAGCAACTGTCACAAACGAATCTCGGGTAAATGCCCAACAGTACACCCGAATGGCATTTGCAGGACTATTACCAGGAGAAATTCATCCCTATGAGTAATCTGGAATGACTTGCTCATGTTTAGCAATTTTCACGAAGGGATCTCTACCAAATGCACAGCAGTGCATCCGAATGGCATTTGGAGGACTCTCCCATTAGAAATTAAACCGTAAGAGTAATCTGGAATGACTTGCTCATGTTTAGCTATTTTCACGAAGGGATCTCTGCCAAATTGCCAGCAGTGCTTCCGAATGGCCTTTGGAGGACGATCCGAGGAGAAATTCATCCCTAGCGGTGATCTGGATTGAGTTGCTTATCTTTAGCAACTGTCACAAACGAATCTCGGGTAAATTCCCAACAGTGCACCCGAATGGCATTTGGAGGATGATCCCATTAGACATTAATTCGTAAGAGTAATCTGGAATGACTTGCTCATGATTAGCAATTTTGTCGAAGAGATCTCTGCCAAATGCCCAGCAGTACTCTGTAATGGCATTTGCAGCAGAATTCCAAGGGAAATTCGTGCCAAGCTATGAAATGGAATGAATTTTTCATGTTTAGCAATTGTCACGAACGGATCTCTGCCAAATGCCCAGCTCTGCATCCGAATGGCATTTGGAGGACGATACCAGGTGAAATTAATCTTTTGCAGTGATCTGGATTCAGTTTCTCATCTTTATCAACTGACACAAACGAATCTCGGGTAAATGTCCAACAGTGCATCCGAATGGTATTTGGAGGATGATTCCAGGAGACATTCAGACCTATGAGTAAACTGGCATGACTTGCTCATGTTTAGCTGTTTTCACGAAGGGATCTCTACCAAATGCACAGCAGTGCATCCGAATGGCATTTGGAGGACTCTCCCATTAGAAATTAAACCGTAAGAGTAATCTGGAATGACTTGCTCATGTTTAGCTATTTTGACGAAGGGATCTCTGCCAAATTGCCAGCAGTGCTTCCGAATGGCTTTGGAGGACGATCCGAGGAGAAATTCATCCCTAGCGGTGATCTGGATTCAGTTTCTCATCTTTAGCAACTGTCACAAACGAATCTCGGGCACATGCCCAACAGTTCATCCGAATGGCATTTGGAGGATAATTCCTGGAGA
>NW_020673932.1:743-3211 GCF_002925995.2 Terrapene triunguis | reverse complement strand
GGGGGGGGGCTGTCAGGGGGTGGGGAGTGGTTGGATGGGGTGTGGGAGTCCCAGGGGTCTGTCTGGGGGTGGGGGTGTGGATAAAGGTTGGGGCAGTCAGGGGACAAGAGGCAGGGAGGCTTAGATAGGGGGTGGAGTCCTGGGGGGCAGTTAGGGGCAGGGGTCCCAGGAGGGGGCAGTCAGGGAACAAGGAGCAGGGGGAGGGTTGGGGTTCTGAGGGGGGTGGGGAGTGGAAGGGGCGGGGCTAGGGCAGGACTGGGGCGGGGCTGGGGCAGAACGGGGGCGGGGCTCCTCCCGTCCTCTTTTTTCCGTGCTGAAATATGGTAACCCTAGCCTACACCAGTGTTTCTCAAACTGGGGATAGACAAGGCCTTGTTCTATTTCCTTTTTTCATTCATTTGATTTGGTGGTTGAGCCCTTAGACTCATAAATCAAGCGGGACAAGTGAATGTTTTTTGTTTTTTTTTCCTTTGCTGAAATTAGAAGTTTCTTTCAGAAGCAGACATTTTCCCATTTTGATTTTCTTGAAATTTTCCCATTTTTCAATTAAAAAGTTCACTTATCATTTTCAGTTATTTACCAGTTTCATTTTCAGTTTTAGGTTTGGGATTTCTTTTCCAATTGCCAATTTTGAATTGTCAGCTTAGTCAGATGCTAGAATTTTTCAAAATAAAAACATTTTAAAGGAATTCTATTTCAGAATTTAATATTTTTAAATATGTTAGAAGATAAAATATTACAATTCTGCAAACTTCAGAAAACAGAATATCAGTTTGTTTTGAGGGGGGGAGGAGGAAATAAAGCCTTAAATTTGTTATGAATTTAAAAAAATAAAAATAAAAACCCCACAGACCAGTTCTATTCTCAGCCTATCAGCAACTTGGCAGAATCTTTCTTCTGAATCTAGATAGACATAGTATCAAGCACTATTGTTTCTCTATATGCAAGATGTGCTAAGGATATAGGGTAAAATTGCCCAAGCACTTAACTGATGTAGGCCCCTAAAGCCCCATTTTTAATAGTCACTTAGGTATTTAGGCGCCTACATCTCAATAAAAGTCAGTAGCCTAAGTTCCATTATGTGCTTAAGTCACTTTTGAAAATTGAACTTGGAGTTCTTAAGTCATTAGGTGTTTTTGGAAATTTTACCCATAGGCCCTAATTCAGCAGTCCATCCCTATTCAGCAAAGCACTTAAGCACATGAGTAATCTAACTGATCACTTCATTGGGACTACACACATACTTCAGAACATTGTTGGATTAAGAACATAGTTCTTATACTGACTACACAACTTGAATTTTCTAGGTTTGTTTAGTGGTTTAAAAAAAAAAAAAGAAGAAGAAAGATTAGGTCTTTATGTTGATTGGTATTGGGACATTTTCTTTTCAAAACCTTAGCGGTCTCTAACACCATGCTGTTCTGAAAAAGACTTTTATTTTGAACATGGTTACGATGTGACACCAGACACAGTAACTTCAGGTCAATAGTGGTGATTGTAAAGGTACCCACTGAACCAGTGGGACACTTAGCTGTGGTTAGGACTAGGGTGACCAGACGTCCCGATTTTATCGGGACTGTCCCGATATTTGCTTCTTTGTCCCGCGTCCCGACCAATGTTTGGTCGGGACACTGGACAAAAAAGAAATTTTGCCCTCCGCCCTGGCGCCCCCCCCCCCCCCCCCCAGCTCCACCCTCTCCTTCCCCCACTGGCTCCCTCCCCAAATCCCCGCCCTGGCCCCACCTCTTCCCCAACCACGCAGCATTCCTCCTCCCTCCCAGGCTTGCAGCATGGCAGCGGTGCCTGGATCCTGGAGCTGGTGAGTCAGCTCTGGCACCCGGGCACCGGGCGGGTGGGCAAAGGGGAGCTGGCAAGGGAGGGAGACGGGGGGCTCAGCTGTGAGCCCCCCGCCGCGCCAGAGGGCTTCTGCCCGGGCCACTGCACCCAGGGCCGGGAGCGCAGCCTGGAGGCTGCTCCAGCCCTGCAGCCCGCGGGGCAATGCGGTGGGTCCGGTCGGGGGCAGCGCGGAGCGGGCAGGGGCCAGGTGGGCGGCGCGGACCGAATCCCTGCTGCTGCCAGGGAGCCCCGCACCTCTCCCTCCCTCCCGCTCACGGCTGCGGCTCCTTCCCGGCGGGACGCGCCCCCCGGCCTGCCCGGGCACATGCGGCACGCGTCCAGCTGCTCCTTCCCGGCAGGAGGGAGACTAGGCGCAGGGGACACGTGCCGCATGTGGCCGGGGGGCACATCCCGCCGGGAAGGAGCCACAGCCGTGAGCGGGAGGGAGGGAGAGGCGCGGGGCTCCCTGGCAGCAGTGGGCATTCGGCCCCTGCCGCCCACCCGGCTCCTGCCCGCTCCCTGCCCAGACCCACCGCGCCCTGCATATGCCCGTGGCGGGCCGGGAGGCTCCGCGGGGAGGGCAGCGTGCGGGGCTGGGGCCTGCTAATGCCCCAGGCCCCTTTAAAACTCTT